>NW_008606532.1:0-16064 GCF_000691845.1 Merops nubicus
GAGCGCGGCGATGCCCGCGTTTTAAATAGCGTTTATACGCTGGTGTACAAAGCAACATCAGTCACTCAGCCTATCTGCTGTGGTCGCAGGAGCTTCTGCGAAGTAAGTTGTGCCGTATGGTGTACTGGAAGAAGTTTTGCTTTTTTTATCAGCTCGAAAACAAATATAATCTCTTCTTAAATTTTAGGTTCTCGAGTGTGGAGTTTGTGAAGATGTATTTTCTTTGCAAGGTGACAAAGTTCCCCGGTTGCTTTTGTGTGGCCATACTGTCTGCCACGACTGTCTTACCCGGCTTCCCCTTCACAGCAGAGCAGTTCGTTGTCCTTTTGATCGACAAGTTACTGAACTAGGTAAGAAGATGTAAGTTTAAAGTTCTTGAAGCCTGTCAGCCAAGTATAGCTAGAAGATAATGCTAGATATAGGTCTTAATGTTCCACTTAAGGATAATATTTCCAAGTAATGAAGGTCTGGTGTTCCTTTTCATGCAGAGAAGCTCATAGTGCTGTTAAGCATAAACTAGCAAAACAGGTATCTTAGAAAAAGAAAGTTAAAAAACTGCCTTCATCTTCTTGAAGCTGGGCGTGCAAGTTTGTATCAGGTCTGGCTGAGCTGATTTTCCCGTTGCAGCCTTCCTGGTGCAGAGCTTTTGTGTTGGGAGTTAGAAGGGTGTTGTTAACACCCATGTCGTGGCTACCACTGAGCAGTGCTCACACAGCACCAAGGCTCCTTCTAATAGTCTGCCCCCCTCGGGGGAACAGGGAGGGGCAGGAGCCTGGGGGGAACACAACCAGGACAGCCGACCCAAACTGACCAAAGGGATATTCCACACCACATGATGTCAGCTCAGCTGTAAAGCTGGTACAAAGCAGGAAGAGGGGGGTGCACTACTCCTTGGCCCTCTGGAGCAACCACTATGTGTTTTGGAGCCCTACTTTGCAGGAAGGGGCCAGACATCACCTGGGGATGGGAAGCAGAGAATAAATCTTTGGGTTTTTTTCCCTTTGTGCCGCACATGGCATTGCCTGGCTTTGCTTTCCAATTAAACTGCCTTTGTTTTTACCCCCAAGGATTTTGTTTCCATCTTCCTTTCCTTTCCCCTTATGCTCTGCTGAGGAGGGAGAGGAAAGGGGAGGGTGATAGAGGGGCTTGGTGGGCATGACTTGCTCAGCCAGGGTTAATCCACCACACAGCTTTATGCCTTAAAGTACTTTTGTACAACTATATTTACATGGGGAGTGCTCTGTTTTGAATTAGTGTCTGAGGGTTCCTGAATGGGTATTAATTTCCTGTTGTCCTAAACACTAAATAAACCATGCAGTTAAAGAGGTAGTTTCTTTCACAAATTTGTCTGGATTATGATGAAGTGATATAGAGGGAAGAATCAGCCACAACAAACCTGTTATTTATAATGTAAAGTAGTTCTGTGTATGCTGTAACTGATACTGGCAGGCCATTAATAGGAATTTGCCCACTGTAGGATTGTCTGCAGACAGTATTTGAAAAGATGAGATACATCTTTTATCCAACAGTAGATGTTTATTTTAGGCAAAAGATGACACATGCTTGTAATTCCTTCAGAATAGGAATTGCCTGTTCAACATAGGGTTACAGAAAACGTGAGTTATCAGAATTCATATTGAGAAGAGCTACTGCCTCCACTGGTTCTGAATAGCACAGGGGAAACAAAACTGTTGGAAGGAGGACAGTCCTCAGAGAAGGCGATTAAATTCACTCAGGTGAGAATTTACTTTGCAGTAAGAGAATCTGCTAGACTGTAGAACAAACTGAGAGGAATATTAAAGCACTCTGTGGGGTGTTTTCACAGAAACAGGAGTCAGGAAAAGAAATACCAGTCTCATGAAAGAGGGGTTTGTTTTCTGTGTGAGGGATATGGTAAGTAGGAGCATCGTGAATGATTGCCAGTCTAGAACATGTGGTTAAAAGTCATGATTTGGTTTACTTCTTATCTATGACTGTACATCTGTGTGAGACTTCTTAAAGTATTCTTTTAAGAGGGAGACTGTTAAAGCACAAGACTCAGTCCTGATGTTGTGAAACATTTCTGTCCAAGGCCACTGCTTGTATCTTGTAAAATAAAAGCAGCATTTTTATGCTGACAGGGAACTTGTCATGTCTTAGTTTTTATTGTGCATTTTTTTCCCAGGCATCAGAAACTATCCCATCCATTTTTTGTGGGTTTTGAGTCTAACAAAAATGAAGCTTTATAAAAATATTTTAAGTTTTTTCACCTTACATAATACTGAGTCACTTCTGATCAAACAGTGAAATGTGATTAAACATGTAAGGCTCCTACAGGTAGGAAGAGGGAAGAAAACTGCAGCTCTTGTGTCTGTGATAGTAGACTTGCACCCTGCTGGATGGAGGATGCTATGCTGTGACCAGCAGTTGCTCAAAAAGATGACAAGTAGAAAATTTTAGTAAAACGGCTTGCAAATAAAGCTTCCGTGAAAAAAAATGTTCTGCCTGGTGATTTGGTGCAAAAGAGGCTCATAGCCTGTTCTAGTCTTAACAGGTCCATAAGAAGTGTTACTGCTCCTGGCATGTGAAAGTGGTGTGTTCTGTGGAGTGGAGCTCGTCATGGCCCTTCCTGGAGGCATCTGTGCGTTGTTTGTTGTTTTGCGCTGTTCACTTAGTAGTTACTGGTGTTGGTTAAATCTGCTGCAGCTGTAGTTCTGTTTCCTTCTGAGAGCTCAGGAGTGCTGCTGGTAAGGAGGCATGGCAACTCTGGGCACAGGAAACGTCTTATCCTCCTCTCCCCTCTCTTTGAAGCATGTGAGAGAGCAAGCTCCATTTTCACTCATTTCTGCTGTTTAATGTAGTAGTTTCAGGAAGCTGTTCAGTATCTAAATCTAGATTATAGTATTGCTACCAAGAGAAACTTCTGTTGAAAGAAAAGCTGTGTAATCAAGGTGTAAAGCTACCTGTGTTGAACAAAGTTCCTTGATCAGTAACCATGTGTTGAAATGGAAACAGATCTAATAAAATAATAAAGCAAAACCTGGGTGCCAAGCACTGCCAGCACCTCAGCTGCAGCAGAAGGGTGACAGTCACAGCAGAGAGTTGTCTGCGGGACTCATCAGGGAGTGGCAGCCACCCCAGGAAACTTTCTGATGTGTGGTGAACGTGATGTTAATGGTGTGGAATACTTACGTTGGTCAGCGTGGGTCAGCTGCGCTGGCTGTTGCTCCTCCAGGCTTCGGCACCTGGATAACTCAGAACTACAGACCGTGGTCACTACAAAGACCCACATGCCACAGCTGGCCACAAAGGAAAGCAAAGTGTCATGTCAACTTTGTTCTCACCAAATAGGGTGCTTCAGTCTTCTCAAAAATGCGGCGTTCCTGAATAGAAAACTGGTTTTATAGTTCTATCCCAGCGAAACCAGGGCATCTCCCTTCTGGAGTGGACACTTGGTTTGAATTAACTGGCCTGTCAGGAAGGCAGATTTAGAAGTAATTTGCAACCAGGATTTCTGGAAATACGGAGTTTGCAAGTCAAAAATGACAACAGAGTTTTACATGGTTAGCAAAATATTATAACAGTTCATAGAATCTTGCTAGGAGATAAAATATTTAGTAACTAACTGGTAGGACTAAAGATACTACTTTGCAGAGAAGGCAAAACAGATTTTTTTTTTTTTTGAGTTTTGTTTTAGTTCTTTAATGAAATTACCTGTGATTAATCTTTTTGTGAAGTATTTTAAATAAGTATGTACATGTTGAATGTATATGAGCTGCCTAGTGATTATCTTCAGCTGGATTAACATTCTTTAACCAAAAAGATGTAATGGAAAAGCTTTTCCAATTTTCAAAATTTTTAAGCCTTATATTCTAGAGATTAAGTTCAGTCAGGCAGTACATTTAGGGAAAAATCTGTAAAATGGGCCTTGTAAAAGTGACTCTTCTTAAAGCCTTTTCCTCAAAATATCTTGATTTGGGAGAAGAAGTGAATAATTTCTTGCAAACTGCTTTTTCTGTTTTTCCTGCATTTTGTTGTTGTGTGGTTTTTTTTTGGTTTTTTTTTTTTTTTTTTTGTTTGGTTGGGGTTTTTTTTGGTGTTTGGTTTGGTTTTTGTGTTGTTTTGGTTGTTTGTTTTTTTTTCTTTTTATTTTTATGTGTGGTTTATTTTTTTAAAATACGTGGACCAGGGAACTGTTGAGAAGGATGTGCTTGTGTTACAGCTTTGGAGGCTCTGACTTTTTACTTCAGCTGAGCGGCTGTGTTAAGGAAGCCTTTGACAGTTTATAGCTCAGGTGAACTCTGTGTACCATCCTTATTTTACAGGACTGAAACTATTTTCTGTCATCAGAGTTTATTGAACTGATGTATGCGGGTGTTGGCATCCTTCATGGAATCCATCCTGTTGGTGTTGCTTACATTTATTATTTTGCTAATGTTTGTATGCTAAGGTAAAACTTTAAAGCATTGTGCAAGAAAACGTGGCTATAACATAGTGTTCTCTTGGCTTTGTTCAGACAGGCAAAAATTGGTTCTTTTTATACCTTACATTATTTATAAGCCTTTTGAAGACAAGCTTCATGCTCTTGAAAATGATGTGTTGTTGGCTGGAGTCGGTCTTAATATCTTCACTTTGTCACTATCTCATTCCTGGCTGCCACACTTCCTGCTATTCATGTCTTATTCTTCTTTTGAGAAGAGACAGTCAGATTGTATAGCGGTTTTGTAATGGGCACAAACATCCTTTGTAGGCACAAGGATGAGATCACTAGACTCTTTTGCATTTGTGACCAAAACAGAATTTCAGCTAAAGCCCAAGAGATTAAATAGATGTATTTATACCACTCATCTTTTAGTGGTTTTAAATATAAAATAGCCACTTGCACAGACGTGTTGAAAATGTGTACGTTGAGTACCTAAATTTTGTAGTAGATTTAGTGTAAAAAGAAGCAAAGAGGTGCTTTCTCAAATACATAAACTTCAAGGTAGGTATCAGTGAAATGAGGCATGGCTTTCTGTATGATAATGCATGTTTCGTAGGGTGCATAAAGATTATAAATTCTGTTTTAACAGATTAATAGTTGATATGTAAACTTTGCCTATTTTTCTGTCTGTGTCCAAGGTTGAGGGGACACTGACAATGTGTAACATGTTAGCAAAACTCAGGATATATAATACAAAGTTAAAAAGAAGAGTGTAAAAGTGGTGTAACTGTTTCTACAGTCATCTTTAATTTGTGAACAAGAAGATAATTGCAGAATAGCTACAGAGGTATCATTTCTGTTGTTTACATTTCAGTGAATTAGTTCTGCTTTGACTTTTCTGTCTTGGCTTTCTGTTCGAGCTAGCTGTGGAACAGAACTAAAATGGTTAAAATCAGTTATGAGAGTGTAAACTGAGGAAAGTACTGTTTAGTTTGGTTAGGATTTTTTTTAATAAACATATTAAAACCTGTGAAAGAAAATACTTTTGTAAGAAGCCTTATAATGATTGAACAGCTTGGCATTATCCAGTGATTGCTTAAACACTATGACAATGTTTGCTTAAAGGCTGATCTGCTATAATTTATTTCAGAAGTAGGTTTATCCTTTTGGTGTGTGTGCATCCGTATATACTCTGCTCTTAACATCTACATGGATTAGCAGCTAATCTGGAAATACAAGGTGCAGCTAATCTGGAGATACAAGGTGCACATTAGGATCAGCAGTCATATCAATGTGTTCCTATGGTACTGTTTTAAATACAGTAGTAACTGCAGGTTGTACACAGTTTGCTGTGGTACAGAGCTTTTCTAAATGCTTTAGAAGAGAACCATCTAGCTACTTGCCTTTGCTTGAATTTCTGGGAGTTAGCATCTAGATACAGTGTCAGCAAATCCTGACTTGTGTTTACAAGATGGTTTGACATAATTCAGATTCTAAAAGTGTATATTTTGCCCTGTATTTCTTCAACTTGTAGTAAGAGATGTGCCTTTTACTTATGGATCCACCAGGTGGATCATCTTGTCATAGAATGAGTTCAGGTTCATGAAGCAGGACCTGACTTTAATAATTCTGTGCTGACTGGGCCTGATCACCTGGCTGTCCTGAATACGGTGCGTAATGACACTCAAGATGATCTGTTTCCTGACCTCTGGCACTGAGATCAGACCAACAGGCCTGTAGTTCCTCCTTCTGGCCCTTCTTGTAGATGGGTGCCACATTTGCTACCCTCCAGTCAAGTGGGTCCCCCCTGGTTAGCCAGGACTTCTGATAAATGATGAAGAGTGGTTTGGTGAGCACCGTACCATACTAAGTACTACGAAGAAAATTAACTCAATCCCAGACAAAACCAGTAGAGAAAATAATTCTTAACAAGCTTAAGATGGGAGAACTTGCAGATCTGTTTGTTTTCTGGAGTTCTGTTTGCTTTTGTGTACACTTCCTTAGAAACAATATTGTAACATACCTAGCTCTTAAAATTGTTGCCTCTTATGCAGTGGCTATATTTGAACAGTATTTGTGTAATTCTAGAAAGAGCCTTTATAGCAACATGCACTCTCTTTGTGCTGCAAAACCAGACCTCCCTCTGAGGTGAGAATCCGTATTCTTAGAATCATGAAAGCAATTATTTTCTCTGGCTGTGTAGCAAGCCGATGAGTAGTGAAATGTGAGCATTTGGGATAGGTACTTGATTTTGCTGGTCCTTATAACTGCCTGCTACTCATAGCAGGTGGTGTTTGTATGTTCAGTTGGAACAGCACTTTCACTCTAATGATACATCAAAATCTATGGAATGTTTGATAAATCTCAATATTGAGGTAGAAGGATACAGTATGTCTGTATAGGATCAGTGGGGATGACATCTGAATTTCAGAAGGATGCAGAGGCCATGTGCCTACCAGACCACCACAGGGCAGCATGATACAGGGGTGGTGAAATGGCACTCAGGAGAACCAGACAATTCAAGTAGCCTGGTCTTTCTGTTTGGGAGAACATGTGGGATATGGTTTCTGTGAATTCACATCAGATGCAGACTTCTGTCAGACACCAGATTTGAAAATGTCAAGAGTTTTTAGGCATCATGTGAAATAAACCTCAGGCTCCAGTTGGTGTTCTGATAGTCTTTGAATCTGAATTATGAGAGGCAGCCCATGTATTTCCAGATATGGCGTTGTTTTCTAAAATCGTGTTTTCCAGATCATGCTTGAAGCAAAGCTTAAGTTGAATAAAGCAGTTATTAAATTTAATAAAGAACTCTAGTATGTGGGATTGCTTTTTTTGACTTTTTTATTTTTTTAAAAAATGACAGACCGTAAAGCTGACAGATATTCACTAAAAGTTTGGCTTCTGTTCTTACGTGGGCATGTTTGCACAAACTACAAAACAAATATTTGAATTACAAAAGCAGTATGTAAGGCAATTTTGTCCAGATACTGGTGTCCCACACTCTAAAAAGTAACTGCAGTCTTTGTGAGACTTCTCTTGTCTCACAAACTTAGTTCAAAGGTTCCATCACAAAACACATTAATTCATTTCAGGTCCTACAGATTCTATTTAAATATGAGGTGACATTTCTAGGCACCTGCTAGCTACACAAATGCGTGTCTGTCACTGACATGAGCACTACCAGTGATACTGTGCCTTCTGTCATTCTGCTAAAAGCTAGCAAACCCCCTGACATGGTCTCTCACAAATAAGGATGTAGACAAAGTAAAAAAAGGTAATTCTGGTTATATGTACGAGTTGAGGTACAAGAGGCTTGGGCAGCCCTAAGGAAAGAGATCTGGGGGTTTGGGTTGGTGGCAAGTTGCATGAGAGTCAGCTATGTGCCCTGGCAAAAGGCCAACTGTTGGCCCAAAAGGGCCAACTGTTTCCTAGGGTACATCAAGCACAACATAGCCAGTTGGTCATAGCCAGTTGGTCAAGGGAGGTGATTGTTCCACTCTGCGCTGTACTGGTACAGCCTCACCTCAAGTACTGCGTGCAGTTTTGGGTGTCTCGGTAGATGAAGGACATCAGACTATTAGAGTGTGTCCAGAGGAGTGTGACCAAGATGGAGAAAGGTTTCAAGGGCTAGACTTAGGAGGAGCACTTGAGATCACTTGGTTTGTTCAGCTTGGGGAAGAAAAGGCTGAGGAGTCACATCACTGCAGGCTACCAGTTCCTCAAGGTGGGCCTAGAGGTGCTCATCTCCTCTCTCTGGTGAACAGTGATAGGACATGAGGAAATGGACTGAAGCTATGCCAGGACAAGTTCAGATTGGGCATTAGGAAAAGTTTTTTCACTGAGAGGGTGACTGGTCACTGGGCTAGGCTCCCCAGGGAAGTAATCATGGCATCAAGCATGTTAGAGTTCAAGGATCCTCTGGACAATACTCTTGGTTTCGTTTTTGGTGGTCCTGCGAGAAGGTGAGTGTTGTACTTGATCCCTTCCAACTTGAGATATTCTGTGATTCTAATTCTCTCATTTGGGAAGAGAATGAGAGAAGAGAATGGGTCAGCCAGCTGCAGAAAAGGACCAGGTGGTCCTGATTTACCTGGTGTGCTGTTGCGGCAAAGGAGGCTAATGGTATCCTAGGCTACATTAGGAGAAGTGCTGCCAGCAAGTCCACAGTGGTGGTCCTTCCGCTGTCCTCAGCACTGGTGAGGCCACACCTGGAGCACTGTGTGCAGTTTTGGGCTCCCCAGTACCAGAGAGATGTGGACCTACTGGAGCAAAAGGCCAGTAAGATAATGAAGGAAGTGGAGCATCTCTCATGAGGAAATGCTGAGAGATATTTTGCAAGAATCTGAAGGGAAAGTATAAAGAGAACAGAGCCAGGCTTTTTTCAGTGTGTCTAGTGACAGAACTAGAGGCACTGTGCACAAACTGGAACACAGGACGTTCTTTCTGCACATAAAGAAACAAGTGTGACTGTGCAGCTAACCAAGCTCTGGCACAGGTTGCTCAGGGAGGTGGTGGAATCTCCTTCCTTGGAGATCTTCAGAAGCTGCCTGGCAACACACTCTAGGTGACCCTGCTTGAGCAGGGGTACTTGTCAAGGTGATGTCCAGAGGTCCTTTCCAAACCAACCACTGTGTGATTCTGAAATGACTAAAATAATCCAGTGCTGAAACATGATGCTTTATCTCTTGAGGCATATTTACTCTGAAACAGAGAAAATATCTTTAAATTTATGGTGAAAAATATAAATTAATGATAAAAAAAGGTCAAGGGATGACACATCTTTGGAGAAGGAATCACTAGGTTTCTCATATGCTACATGGCCTGTACAGATAGCATTTAGAATCATTGGAATGCAATTCTGGTTCTGCTTCTCATCCTTTTCCCTCATGTTAACCTCTAATCCTCAAAATGAGGATGATACAGGAGTAGATATGGGTTTCTACTTTGCTCTGGGGAGTATGAGACATCTCCTTTTTTGCTTTATCAAGTAGTGTTGTACCCAGATCTTTCTTTTGGAAACTCATTCAGATTTTTACTGGACTGAGATATGCAATAGGTGTTGCACCTTGTGATTCAGGGAATATGAAGTTTGTCTGTGTGACAGCATCTGCTAGCACAGAAATCTGAATTTATGAACATTTTACAGAAATGTTCTGTTAGAAATGTTCACTGTATGTAGTTATGCATAATAATTTTTATGATACATATTGCAGTTTGTGTGTTCCTTGTAGTCTTTAATTGTTAGCTAATTTGGATTATTTTACAAGTGGTTTTACTGAGTTTTTGTAAATTTTTAATAGTCTTGGTGTCTTTCAAGTAGGGAAAATCTGCACAAATATTAAATTGTTCCATGGTGGAAGGAAGGAAGAGGATGGAAAGCTAGTGTGAGGTTACATAGTAAAAGTGGTAGTTATATCTCACACTAATTAATATCATGGTAGTTAATGTGTTCTTAATATTTGTCAGAATCTCAGCTGTGGTTTGTGGAACTTCTCATGATGGTGTTTGCTTGAGGTTTTTCTTCCTCTCCTCCTCTTCATTTAACTCTTCCTCAATAATAGGAGATTCTGGTGTCTGGGGCTTGAAAAAGAATTTTGCTTTGTTGGAACTCTTGGAACGATTACAGAATGGACCTGCTGGGCAGTGTGGGACAGCAGAAGAAACCATTGGTCTATCTGGAGAGGTACTGAGTTTTTAAAAAAAGCAAAAAAAAGTTTGTTACATTTGCTTGAAGTAAAAAAAAAAAAAAATCAGTCCTTTGCCAAATGTAGTTTCAATAATAACGTTGTTGCTTTTTTTCAGTATCTGGTATTAAGGCTTCAATTAATTGCTTCATAATTAAATGCTAATCTGTGCTGACTAAGCAAAAAATAAAAAGGTATTGGCAAACAGGCATACTTTCCCCCCTTTTTTAGGCTTTTAAGATTTCCAGAAAACATTACTCATTTGGGTATTTTAGTTATAGTAATTTAAGGACAGTTTTCTCAAATTTCTTAGAAACTCTTTCTAAAGACTTCAAATATTCTTCTTGAGTAGTTGTTTTTTATAGTCATTTGATATCACTACATCATGTGATAGTACGTAATTATCAAAATTAGCTGTTTTAATTATTCTGACATTAACAGCTGGTATTAAACTATCATGCAATGCCATTCCAGGAATAGAAAAGTGCCTATTTGTCCACTGGTGTTTCATCTGTCTGGAAGTTTGTAATTCTTTGTTCCATAATGACTGCTTCAGAGGAGATGACAGGAGCGTGAGTTCTTTTATCCTCCAAACCTTTACAGCTTCCACGAAGTTCGGATTTATAAAATCACTGAACACCTGTAGAGTAATTTATTTGAGTTGGTCATAAAAGAAACGGTGTTTTATTTTTTAAAAATATACCGAGAACTTAAAATCAGGCTTTCAAAGTAGCCCAAGTGTTTATTAGTGTGTAACATTTACAGCAAGCCTGTTTTCAAGCTTGTATTCATGGCAGGTCTTCTGAGTTTCCTCAGTTATTTGGATTAAATGTTAACCTTTTTTTTCTTTTTTTTTTTTTTTTCCTGTTAGAGTATCATTCGTTGTGATGAAGACGAAGCCCACGTTGCATCTGTATATTGCACTGTTTGTGCCACTCACCTGTGCACAGACTGTTCCCAGCTTACTCATTCTACAAAGACCTTAGCAAAACACAGGCGTGTACCTCTTGCTGATAAGCCTCATGAGAAGACCATGTGCTCCCAACACCAAGTGCATGCTATTGAGTTTGTTTGTTTAGAAGAGGGCTGTCAGGCCAGTCCTCTTATGTGTTGTGTCTGCAAAGAATATGGGAAGCATCAAGGTCATAAGGTACTGCTAATAACTATTTCTACTCCTGCTCTGGGGTGGCTTGGATAATTGTCCAATTAAAGTACAAAAGATTATCAAGAAAGTCAGGTAGATTCTTGTTATGTCTTTATATAAGTAACTTCATACTGTTCTTTCATTTTCCTTTCATTTGAGATAACTGCCATGATAAACATGGAAAAAAAAAAAATTCTAAGACCACAATAAGTTATTTATCTATTAAGATGGAGAGTCTCTTTATGTGATGCTTTTCTGAACTTGTCACAGCATTGAGTCAGCAGTTCTGAAAGTTGTTTTTGTCACACAAACACTAGGCTCATCCAACCTGGTGCAGCCTATCCACCTTTCTCTTTTTCAATACTTGACTATGATAAACAGGAAATTTGTATATTTACCTGTGTAATTGATAGATGCTTATCTTAGTCTCACTATAATCTGTAACTCCTGATTGCATTTTAAATTGCAGGATGGTTTTAAATTCCTACCTGCCTTTCCTCTGTATAGGTATATATGTGTATGTGTGTATGTACATAAACATACACATATATATTAAAGGTGTAGTAAAATAGAAAATATTATTGAGGAAGATACTTATAATTGATCTTTGATATCTTGCTTTTAATTAATAGCATTCTGTCTTGGAACCAGAAGCAAACCAGATTCGTGCATCCATTTTAGACATGGCCCACTGTATAAGAACTTTCACAGAAGAAATCTCAGATTATTCCAGAAAATTAGTTGGAATTGTGCAGCATATAGAAGGAGGAGAACAAATAGTTGAAGATGGAGTTGGAATGGCCCATACTGAACATGTATGCATTTTGTTTTTTTCCCACATCCATGGGGTATTTGCTTTTTGTGATAATGAAGATAAGGAATTTCTTTGAAAATTACACGTAGGTTTTGTAAGACAAGACGTTATGTTCTTATCTTTACCAAGTCAGTGTTGAGGCTTAAGCCAGCAGATGGAGGGTAACTTGTAGACCATTACAGTGATTTTAAGCTATGTGGAAACAGGGGGGCAGTAGGGAAGGCTGTGTAACTGCTAGTACAGTATTGAAGTACTGTGACAGATTGCATCTGTTCTCAGGTGCTGTGATACTACTGAGGCTTTTTTCCCTGGTCATTTTTAGAAAGTTGTGTATCCATACAGATAAGGTACTTTATTATTGGAGCAACCTCTTGAAGGAGCTTGGTCTTAGGGCTGATAATACTTTCTGTATAACTAGTACTTGAACTGTCATGTAGTCAAGGAGATGTGAACTTAAGTTAGAAAGTGGAATGAAATGAAAAATGTACTTCTGGAATCAGCTGGTGTCCCTCATGCTCTGGATTTCCTGGCTGCAACACTGTAGGTACCAGGGACGGCCGAGAACGCGCGCTCGTGTGTCCGAGCCTATTTTTCCGATCTTCATGAAACCCTTTGTCGTCAGGAGGAGATGGCTCTTAGTGTTGTTGATGCTCATGTGAGAGAGAAGTTGATTTGGCTTAGGCAACAACAAGAAGACATGACCATCCTCTTGTCACAGGTTTCAACAGCTTGCCTTCACTGTGAAAAGACTTTACAACAGGTAGGTTGGCCAAGTGAGCTGTGAAACATGGTGAGGTACATGGAACTGCAGATTAAGTGTAGGCTACCCATGGAAAAGTTAGGTGATACTCTGCATTTGTATTTCCTTTGCAATGTTGAAACAATAATGATTTAATGTGAGATTGAAGTATTCATTACAAGAGGGTGTTAAACAAGGTTTGTCAGTACAAAGGCATCAAGTACTCCAGTTGCTGGATATACTGTGACGTGATTCTCATGTCTGGGGTAATTTTTTGTTATTTGTGAGGTTAGTGGGAAGGAGAGATGAAACTGAAGAAGAAACCTACCAGTTTTACGGGAGACTTTACAGTTGCAGTTACCAGTGTAGGTGTTTGAAGATAGTTATATAAGGCTGGTATGAAAAAATATTTCAGAACTCTCTGTAGCACTTGTAATATGGGTAATTCAACATACTAAATGTGTGAAAGAAGTGGTTGTGTGAGAGCACCTGTTGGTACCTGTCCATTCGCTTAATTTAGTGATAGCAGGAAGTAAATAGTGTATGAAACCACAGTCAACAGTGTGCAAAATTACTTCATAAATGTGATATTTTTACTTTTTTTTTTTTTTTACAATTAGTGCATGGTTGCTTAGTCGGGTGTACTTTTAACTGTGCAAATGGTCTCATCATCAATGGATGTATATTGATGTTTTTGTGTTGTGTGCTGCAAAGCAGCTGCTCTATTTCAGCTGCTGGAATAATACATGAATTCTGGAAATATTCTTTATATATTAGTGTCTCTTACAGTCTTATTCCTACAGCACTAAGGGAGGTCAAAGATAAAGCTTTTTAAAATTGTAGAACTATTTATTATCTATTATAATTAAGGAGGAGTGACAAGGGCTTCACATCTGTATTACAGTTTTAAATAAATCTATTTTGTAAATGTGAGTTTCTTTAACTAGAGTATTTCTATTTAAAAAGCTTTATTTCTAGCCATCGTATTTACATTGTGTTTTGTTATTTTAAGTAAGTTGTTAAAGGAAAGTCACGCTTTTGTTTTCTTTGCCTGTTTAGGATGACTGCAGAGTAGTGTTGGCCAAACAGGAAATCACAAGACTGCTAGAGACATTACAGAAACAACAGCAGCAGTTTACAGAACTTGCAGATCATGTACAGCTGGATGCTAGCATACCTGTCACGTTTACAAAGGTACTCTTAATCTCATGAATATATCTGTCCACCCTATGAAGTCCCAAATATAATTTAAAAGAAAGCAGGAATAATGTATGTTCGTTGTGATGCTGTGTTTGTTGCAGCAAATTGGGGCAGTTCAGAATCAGAGCCACAGTGTCGTAACATATGATGAGTGCCATCTCATATTTGAGCAACAAAACTGCTGTGCTGTTGTTGTTCATTTGACATTGAGTACATCAGCAGCTTTGTTTGAGTATTAACTGTTCTCTTTTAAAACTCTAAGATAGTGTTTGTGAATTCTGGAAGCACCTTTCTGTGGAAACATCCCTTATATGTTGTGCGTTCAACTCAGATTGGGAGCCTACCCTGTGTTTTTCTATGTATTTTTGGCTTTTTCATGAGGACAGCCTAGCTTGTGCAGAATGTTTATAGAAAGTTTATTTCCTATAAATTGCACACTTGTTTTAAAGTTCAACAATGCTATCATAACTTTCAGTTTGTAATACTAAAAGTAATGTATTTCTTTTAATTCATTAGGTGATAATTTGTGTTGTAGTTGCTTTGTATTCACTGATAGTTTAGACAGTGCATGTTCTGAGTAGCATTTTTTTAATTGCACTAATATCATTTCAATACCACCTGTTCTTTGGAAGTGATGAAATCATTAGGAGTTTGATAATTGTGATACGTTTCTTACATAGGAGAGTAATTAAGTTTGAAACCCTAAAGAGCAATAAGTGCTTTGATTTACGGAATTTTTTGTTCTGAATGGGTGAAAGAGCAATAGGATCTGTCATTGCTGAGACGAAACTGAGCATTGACTGTTGCTGTTGAAGCCTTCACTGTGAGGAAGTGGATGCTTCAATGAGGATTCTTGTCCCAGGCCTTGTTGGAGTCAGAAATTCAGTTTCTTCCAAATAATTTATTTTGTATCTTCAGTGTATTTGAATTCCTGAATGACTGCTTTGTCAGATCAATAAATGCAACATTTTCACTTCTGCCCCTCCCTTCCCTCTTCAGCAGAGACCAGAGCTGGTGGGGTCAGGGAGATCTCTTCTCGAAACCCCCACTGTTCTGTGCATGAAGCAGCATTCACATTTCAGAGATGATGAATGGCATTCTGTGTGTACAGAGGTGATTGAAGCTACCATCTCACAGCTCCGAGTCAGGGAGGTGTTTTTGTGTCTGTGTTTGAATTTAGGAGCTGTTAATGTGACTCAGAAAATTCTGATTGTGAATTTTGGAGCATTTGGAAAGGGAATGGTTGTAGACAACTAAGCTGTAATAGGGTGTCTGAAATAGGTCTCAGCTTGGGGGACTCAGAAGCCTTCAAGTGTATCTCTACACCTCAGTTTTCTTCAGAAAAAATGGGTCTTCTGTTGTTATTCTACTGTGGCAAATTGGTATTTTTAGGAAATCTGAAGCTTACATTGTGAATTTCAAAAGTATGGAAGCAAATGTCACTTTTCACCAAAACAAAAACAGCCATGGAAAAGGTGAAAATAATTACTTCAGTCTCTTAGTTTTTGTGTTTCTTCATTGCTGACAAAGTTCAGTGCTCTCTTTCTGCACAATGTGTTTTTAGAACACTATCATGTTGATGGCCAGTGTTGTGACTTGCAGTGAGGCTTGTTATTCCTGAATGGTTTGTGCAACAGATTTCAGACAGAAATGTGTCTTCAGGTCAAAAACTGTTAAATTGTATTACATCACTGAAAAGGTCTTTCTCAGGAACTCTTGTGCACTGACGGCTGCATCCATTATAAAATTAAAAAAGCATTTCAAACAGTACCACATCAGAGGAACATTCTATATCCAGTGAAAGCTGTGAAGATTTAAGAAGAGGAGGGAACAGTCCTTTTCACTATTGAAACTGGGTAGGTTTTACCCACATTTTTTGTTTCACTGAAGCATGGGTAGTGCTGTTCCCTCCTCCCAAACCCTCAAGGGAAATGCCACATATAAAGCTGCGAAGGGACAGTGTGGATAATTTGAGGACAAGATGCTGAAAATCTTTCTACAAATATGTTAGGTTTGGTTTTTTTTCACCAGATGTTGTTACTATATTGTTTCCAATGGATCCGTCTTTCCGTATGTAG
>NW_008606532.1:16095-22094 GCF_000691845.1 Merops nubicus
TGAGTACTCTGACCGAATAAGGTTGAAATGCCTTCGTGTTCTTAGCTTCTTGGCAAGGAAATGACTCCTCATCCAGGAGCGTGATCCTTATTTGAAAAGGCAGATTGTGCTTTTGGTCCTGGTCAAATGAGAGCAGTGGCTGTGCAGTGTTACGTACAGGAATAGTAACTGAATATTTGAATGTGCATATTGGGGAGAAGGAAAATTACTGAGAAAACATTACTTAAGATAGTAAAGGGCACTTAGGCATGTATGGGAAACTGCTAACTGTTACCAACACCAAGAGTACCCATGAAGACAGTGATCTATAAGAGAGAAGACCTTTAGCACTATCTGTAAGTAAACCTATCTACAGCTTGTGTCACGTCAACAAATTCCTTAGCAAAGACAAAGGACAGGGACAAAAAACAAGAGATCACAACTTTTCTTCTTGTGAGTTTTTCTTCTGCACTTCTGGTACTGAGATTTAGAATCATAGAATCATAGAATCCTTTAGGTTGGAAGGGACCGCCAAGATCATCAAGTCCAACCATTGAGCCATTAGGGCTCTAAAGTCCTCTGCTAAAACAGATCAGAATCTGTCAGGGCTGGAAGGGACCACAAGGATCACCCAGTTCCAACCCCTCTGCCATGAGCAGGGACACCTCCCACTAGATCAGGCTGCCCAGAGCCTCATCCAGCCTGGCCTTAAAGACCCCCAGGGATGGGGCCTCAACCACCTCCCTGGGCAACCCATTCCAGGGTCTCACCACTCTCATGGTGAAGAACTTCTTCCTCATGTCCAGCCTGAATCTGCCCACTTGCAGCTTTGCCCCATTCCCCCTAGTCCTGTCGTTACCCGATAGCCTAAGAAGTCCCTCCCCAGCTTTCTTGTAGGCCCCCCTAAGATACTGGAAGGCCACAAGAAGGTCACCTTGGAGCCTTCTCTTCTCCAGACTGAACAGCCCCAACTCTCTCAGTCTGTCCTCACAGGAGAGCTGCTCCAGCCCTCGGATCATTCTGGTGGCCCTTCTCTGGACACGCTCCAGCAGGTCCACGTCCCTCTTGTAATGGGGGCTCCAGAACTGGATGCAGTACTCCAGGTGGGGTCTCACCAGAGCAGAGTAGAGGGGGATTTAAGAAAACGCCAAGTTTTATTTGAACTGAAGGCACAGGTTACCTGTTTTCAAGTATCTTATCAAGTTATGTACCTGCCAAAAATGTAGATGTGATACAATTTTAGTGGCTAGACGTTTTAAAATAACATCTTTGATTAAAGATGCTGATAGAGTTGGTGCAGAGGGGTTTTCTTGATCTGTCAGTTTCTAGCTATGATCATCAATAATTATTTCTGACTCGTATCACAAAATCACATTGTTTTTTGAGTAGCAGCATTTCTTGCAAGGTTATTCCTGAAATGACAGAACTGCTCTCACAGAAAGTGGAAATTTGGCATCCATCACAGTTTGATTCCTTCTGAGAGTACAAGCATACTGATAATAACCTGTTTCCACTCTAAACCTTACAAAAAGCAAACTGCAATATAGTGGCTGAATATGACAGAATCATTCACCTCCTACACCTCTCTGATGCTTTAAGTTTCATAGGCCAGCAGTGGCTCTGCCCTCCAAACAAGGGAGCTGTAGAGGTGACTGGTGCTTCTGGTGGAGCCCTGAGAGGATGGCCAGGCTGGCTCACTGTCAGCAAGCTCTGGCCATAGCCAGGGTGCTGCCTCCAGCAGGAAACCTGTAAGCTTAGCAGCTCTATCCAGAGCTGCCTCTTTTCTGCCCTATTTCCTTTCAGGCCCAGAGAAGAACTGGGAAGATCCATCCTTGGAAGTTTTAGACAAAACCAGAACTGAGACTTGAGTGTGAAAGGGGTGCTGGAGGCATATCAGTTTTTAGACTCTTCAAGTGCCTTTTGCATACTTCTTTGTGTTCTTTCTCTTTGCTGTACCTTTCCACCTGACATGCTTGTCAAGAATCTGTCCACATGTTTTTCTTCTCCAGAAGAAGATAACTTTCTGAAAACTTGCCATGTTGCAATGTTGTCACTGCATCTGGCAACTTCAGCTCTGAATCCAAGTATCTAGAACTTGGAGGAAATTTATTACAAAGGAATTAAGTCTCAGTGTTTTATTTTCCAGATCCAAATATTCAGTTAGTCTTTTGTTTTTGGAGCATCTGCCTTGTGTAGTATCAAAGCTGTAGCACTGAAACTGCTCAGTGTGTACAAGTTTACTTCACAGATTCAAAGAAAATAATTATTTCACAAATGGCACATAGTTCTGATGATTTAATCTTCTTTTTTTTTTTGCACCAAGGTGGCATTTCTGAGTACTTCAAAATATGCTTCAGGGAGACATAGTAAACTTAGCCTGTGTTTATTTTATAATTTATAGTTTGCTGCTTTTTGTTAGTAATACTACTTGATGGCATTGTTAGCATAAGCTCGTTCAATACCCGTGGTAGCTTGGTCTAAACTACAGAGAGGAAGTTGATTCTCTATCCCTGCCTCCAAGCAAGACTTGGGGTTTTGTTTGCTTGTTTTTCTTCACTATTTCAGGTTACTGCTTAATGCTAATAATGTTGCTGTTGTAATGTGGTGAAGGATTGGAAGTGGCTTGGGGTGAAGAGGCGTAGCTATGGAACCTCCAGCAAGGAAATTGTTCTGTAGATGGGGGCATTAGTAGTATGACAGTACACAGTGGAAAGGCTACAAAACCAACAGAGAGCTTTCTGGTCAGAGAATTCTAAATAATTGCTACAAACAATTCTTCATATGGTGTGAGCCAAGAATGGTGAAAGAATTTGAAATTTTATCAAGTACAGACATATTAGGAAGAGATTGGCTGTCTTTCTGAAAGGTGTGTGATAACTTAGGCAGAAGTTACAGGTTCACTACAGAGATTATTGAATGTTTTGGTTTATATTGTGGCTGGAGGCGATTGGTGATTGTACCTTGTATTTTTGGAGTCTGTCCATCACTTTGCAAATAGTGACAAGATAAGTATCTTAAACAAAAGGGTTTTCTAATTTGAATTTCCTGAACTTGCAATTGTTTTGTATATGCTGTTTCTTCCAGGACAACAGGGTACATATCGGACCAAAAATGGAAATTCGAGTTGTCACTCTAGGATTAGATGGAGCTGGTAAAACAACTATTTTGTTTAAGTTAAAGCAAGATGAATTCATGCAGCCAATTCCAACAATAGGTTAGTAGCAACAATTTAAATGTAATGATTTTTCTGAATGTTTGACTTTAAGTAGAATTTGATTATTTTATATTAATACAGAACAAGACTATAAAACTTTTTTTTATTTATTTTAGGTTTTAACGTTGAAACAGTAGAATACAAGAATTTGAAGTTTACTATTTGGGATGTAGGAGGAAAACACAAATTGAGGCCCTTGTGGAAGCATTACTATCTCAATACACAGGGTGAGACTAATACAACTTTTTAACTGTATGTTGTCTTCTAGCTTGTATTTCAGACCCAAAAAGGTTATTAATAGAAATAATCTGTAACTCGAGAAAATTGTTCATCTGCTGCATATTACAGCTGCTAGATTCATGATCTAAGAAATTTTAATCCAGTTAGTCATAGCATCTGCTGCATGATAAGGGTGCATTCTCCCCAAATCCATCAGGCAATTCATGGAGCCAAAAAAAAAAAAAAATCAGAATCTCTGTTAAACTGGTTCCAGCTGACAACAGACAAGGTGCAGCATTCCAAAGTGTGCATAGTGAGAAGTAGTGAGTAGTTGCCAGGTATGAAATTTAAATAGCACTTGAGATGAAGATCCTCAGCCTTTAGGAGACTTTAGTTGGCAACTTAAAAAAATTCTGCAAAGTTCTGTGACTTCTGACTCACTATTGCAGTGTAATGTCTGGTAATAGACTAGACTGCTGATTCTGAACACATGCATCTAAATGGTGCTGACGTAGAAATTTCTGCTGTCCTTCTGTAAATACTCCATAGTTGTTTTCCAATTTAGAAGGCTTTCTAACTTTTCTCTTCATTAATTCCTTCAGAACTATCTGAAATACTTAGGAATGACAAAAATCAGTTTGTGTTCCACTTTGTGCATTATGTCAGCCATCACTACAAACAACATTTTAAATGGTTCATCTTTTCAAACTTAAAAATTGTATTTTGGGATTTCTGTTGTCCTCTTAAAATTTACTGTGCAAACACCAGTAACATGGAATCATGTCTGCCTTGGAGGATTTTATGTTGGAGAGAAATTTAGGCAGTTAACCTGCCGCATACCTGCGGTAGGTTTTGTTTAGTTTTGTTGTTGGGGTTTTTTTCATTGCAAAACCCAGAGTTTAAATTCTGTCCTGTAGCTCTGCCTCCCTGATTCTCCAGTTGTGCTGGCATCTTGTCAACTCTCTGTAGTGGATACTAAAGTCTGCTGCTGCCGTGTCAGGTCCATGACAATCTTCTCTGGATTGTGTAGTCTGCAGCTGAAGGAAGTTCTGCTGATGTGGCTGAACCTGTAGGTTTTGCAGCTGGTTAAGGGAAACTGGAAGAGTCATGTGGGAGTGTAAATGGATCAAGAAGCGGTTTAAACTGAGATGCTCAATCCACATGTAGTAAATCTGGTTTTAAGTAGTTAAAATATCCCAGCCTTTATGTTAGACCAGGCAAAAAACTTCAGACATCTTTTCCCTGTTTTAGGATGAATTCTAGTTTTTTTTCAAAAGTACAGAGGTATGCAAGGTATTTCTCAGTCCTCCTGGATTTGAAATTTAATCTGAGCATTGCTGAGGAACTTCACGTAGAAGACTGCTAGAAAAAAAGAGTTGTGTAAGTTGAAAGCTGCTTTTACAGCATTTATATCTGAATGTGTGTAAAAAATTTCTCTCTTTCTTTCATAGCTGTGGTGTTTGTTGTTGATAGCAGTCACAGAGACAGGGTCAGTGAAGCACACAGTGAACTTGCAAAATTATTAACAGAGAAGGAATTGCGGGATGCCTTGCTCTTGATCTTTGCTAATAAACAGGTACTTGTGATTTTTTTCACTCTGTTACTCTCTTCCTCAGTTTGTGTGTCAAATTCCAACTTTCTGAACCCTCTGCTATACGTAGGGAATGGTAATGTGGAAAGCACAGAACGTAGATGTTTTCCTTATGTTTAATGCCAGTAAAATAAGTGATGGTGGAGTGCTTAGTGGATTCAACAACCAGTTTTTGTTTTACGGTACCAAGTAGTAACTGTGTAACTGTTTTATTTGGCTTGTGTAGCTTCAGTCTAAGCCATTGGTTGTAAATAAAATGCTGTAAAAGTAATACAGGAGAGTAACTGAGGCTTTGTGTCTGCTTCTGTTGCAGGATGTAGCAGGTGCGCTGGCAGTGGAAGAGATCACGGAGCTGCTGAGCCTCCACAAGCTCTGCTGTGGCCGCAGCTGGTACATACAGGGCTGTGATGCCCGGAGTGGCACAGGGCTCTACGAAGGACTGGACTGGCTTTCCAGGCAGTTAGTGGCTGCTGGCGTCCTGGATGTGGCTTAATTTTACAGAAGCTGCAGTTTAAAGCTGTAGGTTACTGTTGTGTTTCGTTTGCACGATTTGGGATGTCATAGCCAGGTCTGCTGTCTGAGAAGGGGATTTTTTTTTTTTTTTTTTTTTTAACTTGGTGGTTACAGGAAAATACAAGCCTTTATCCTAGATTGGATAATTGGCTCAGTAAACTTGCGCCATTGCAGTGTTTTTGAAATTTGGTACATTTACAGTTAATGGAATGGGCTCGTTACAAGGGTGCCTTGAAATTATTTTTGGTGAAATTAGATTGTTAACAACTTAAAATTCTTCCTTGATAGAATATGCATTTGAAATGCTGGGGTCTGAACCCCGAGCCCTGAATTAAGGTTGACATGTGGGTGATTCCCACAGCCCTTCATACAGAGGAGGTGAGTTTGCCTTAGAGCTTCCCCCCAGCGTGCGGCCGGCTCTGCAGGGAGAGCCAGAAGGGAAATGAGCCCCAGGGGGCCCGCCTTGAGTTGCCAAAGGTCAGG
>NW_008606532.1:22176-25755 GCF_000691845.1 Merops nubicus
CGGGGCACACCTCCTGACTCTCCCTGGAGCTGGGCCCCAGTCTGCTCAAGACCTCTGCGAACGTGGGCCGATCGGGTGAGAGTCACTATGTGGGCACCTTTCTCTTATATGTTTAACTTGCTGGTCTGGCTGTTTCCCATGCCAACTGTGGGCAACCTCGGGTCTCTGTTTGTACCACGTGTTGTGGGCTGAGTTACATCCTTTGTGGGATCGTTGGGGGTGGTGTCAATTATGTACCAGCTGATTGATCTGTTTGTACCCCCAGAGATCATTCATGGAATGTCCTTCTTGTCTACAATACAGTCTGTGTATTGGTTCATCTTCCTGCTGGTGCTATCATTTTTGTTGGGCCTGGTCATTGGCAGAACAGTGTTGGAGTTCAGCTAATAGTTATAACAAGGTTACAGTAGTTAATCGGTGTCAGAATTTTTTTTTGTGGTTTAGAAGTACATTCCCAGGAAACTATTCCAAAATCCATCTTAATTTATTAGACTAGCCAGCTGTGTCTGTTAGAAATAAATGGTGCTACTATTCAATATCTAAAGAATGCATTAATTTAAAAGTGGCATTGAAAGTAACGTGCAAAGACAGCACAAAAAGATGATGTCTCCCCCACCGTTTACTAGTTTCCCTGTTTGTTACTGGAAGGCAGCGTAACTGAGCAAAGGAAATGGAGAATGGGGAGGAGCATTGCAGGCCAGCAGCCTGTGGCATTGTTCAGCTAACAGTTTTCTAGTCGGGGTGGAAGGGGTTATTTGTGTTTTTTTTTTGTTGTTGTTGTTAGTTGTACACATGCTAAATTATTTATGGACAGACGATAGTGATACTGAGGTTAATGTGTTTTGTGAGTCCTTGAGGACATAATCTGCCTTCAGAGATTACATTTACTCTTCAGGAAGTCAAATGAAGCTTAAAAAAAACAAAACAAAACAAAACACCTTCTTGAAGAAGTAGTGTGGTGTACTGTCAATCCAGCTATGTCCTCTGATGTAGAAATCATGTTTCCCAGATTAAGGTAGTGGCCTTATGATACTAAATTAACCAGTGTAAAAGCAGCGTACAGTTATTATAACTCTTACTAAGAAAAACAGGTGGTAAAATGTGATCTTAACCTTCCATAATTAGATTTTCAATTCTTACTGCATCTTCTACATGGAACTGTCACCAGTGCCTCTATTTTTGAGGATTATTCATTCACAAACCTGTGAAATACGGACGTGACCCTGTTTAAATTTAGAGAAGCTTGCAACAGCTTAGTGATGCCCCTTTTTCTGCTGCATATGAAACCCTGCTAACAATTTAGTCTGTCTGGCACACACTCCAGAATCTTCTGCCCTCCTGTCTAAGTGCACAGCCCTTGCCAACCGGAGGAGCCGTGCCATGTCAGTAGAGGAGCTACAGAGAGCATGGCCAGTAGATCAGAACTGCCCAGCATCACATTTCTTACTGGAGTAAAGGCGAATTGGGAGAACCAGACAAGTGGAACAGGCGTGTTTGTCACACTGAAAAGTGTTGCCCCGTGAGAGCTCTAAACCTCACCTGGCAAAGAAAATGTATCCCATGATCTGTGCCTGTGGTTTTCCCACTACCTACCTTAGGTAAAGCCAAGAATGTATGAACAAATAGTTTAGTACATTTGCACTTCTCTTCAAAAGGAAGCAGTTAAGGTAGCTACTTCCTCCTAAAGACACTTATTTGTAGTTTTCTGTTACTCGCATTTCATGTAAACGGTGTTAAATGGAGCTTTGGATTCAGCAAGTCTCATCACTTGAATGGTAGATGAAAGAAGACTTAAGCTTCAGTTAACTGTTTGTGAAAAGGGCTTCAGTGCCTACATACCTACTGAGAAAGGGTATTTACTCTTTCTTCAAGCGACCTGTTAAATTTGGAAATGGTTTACAAGAGTGAAAGGCATTTTCTTGCACCTTCCAGGCTAAAAATTTTTCATCTTTCCCAGCCTCTAACTTCTTGCACAGCAGACAGCTGGCTGCTCTGACTTGAGCGTCCACTTAGCCCCTACTGCAGAGCAGTCCCAGTTAAGGCTGGCTGCCCTTTCATAGCTTTTTTTGAAATACAAACCAGTTCTGCTAAGCATGGTAGATCCCTTTTTCTGGAATATTTTTAACAGAGAATACATGCGTTCTTTAGAAAAATCCTGATTCTGCCATTTTAGTTTGGCTGGCTAATGCTTCAGTTATACATGCCTCTCAGTATCGTTCCGCTTTAAAACGTTCAAGGTGACAAGTTTGGATTTTTTGTAATGTTACAGCTGAGGGCAGAGGAAAAAAATCTCACTCATATATATTTGAGTACAAAAGATTGCTTCTTACATGTGGAATGCTACCATGAAAGTGTTTTTAAATGGAATTTATTTAAGATGAAGTAACTGTGAAAGTGTTGCATTCGTCTGTGAACTCTACAGTGTAAACAGGTACACTAAGAGGTTTATTTGTATTATAACTTAAACTGCTGCAGTTATAAATTTAAGCTTGTTTCAGTAGTTTTGCTGAACTTTAGTTTCTAGTGTACTGACTTATGCAATATGTAATTGGAATATTTCCTCAACTAGAACTCCCTCAAGCATTACTGTGGGGATTATTTGAAGACTGAATAACTTTTCGTAGAATTTTGACTTGTGAAATGGAGTAAATACAACATCCAGTGACTGTGTTGCGGTTTTCTTTACAGAATCTCCACCAAAGTATAGTATGTCTAGACTAACTGAAAAATAATGTTTTATCACTTGATATGGTCTTACTGGATGCTACTTTCAAATTTATTGTGGACTGTGTGGTACCTGAAGGGTTTTATTCTGAGGTAGCTCTTATTCTGAACTGTTGGAATAGCTGTGGATGTTCTGTCAAGATTTCTTGAAAGTAAGGGCTCTTTTAGTGGAAACAGTTCATGAGCTGCTGCAATTTGAGTTGCCCAGAAGATGAATTCTTTTCAATAAAAGTATCTAAATCTTTGAGACCTAATTTTAATAAACTTGCCTTTTTTTTTTTTTTTTTGATTAAGGTCATCTCAGTCTAGAAGTGTGCTACATTTAAATTACTGTAGAGTTTTTCTTACTGACCCCTGAAGATACCCCTTTATCTCACTGAACTGAACCTTCTCAGCTGTAGCAGCTTTTGAGGGACTGAATTTGGTTAGCCATGAACGGAGTTACCGGAACCCAGCCTCAGGAGTGCAGCGCCGTTAGGTGAGTACACACAGTCAGAGCTGGGGTCGCTGTCTTCCGAGTGGACTTCTGTCCAACACAGCCACAGGACTGTGTCCAAGAGCCCTGGGTTCACCACAGCTTAAGACATTGTCTCAGCTTTCATTGAGGACTGCATCAGAAATACCTAATGTGAGATAGTGGAGATGACTGCCATAACTTAAGCGTTTCAGTAGAAGCAGTAATGTTTTAAGACTTCGGGTAAAATGAAGCCAGAAACAGACTCCCTAAGGTAACGTAAGAAAGCAAATGTTGAAAGAAAAGAAAAACATTATTGGCAATGCCAAACAAGTTGCACAGGACTAGCTCCACCTGGGAAAGGATCATCATCCTAGCTGGTTGAGAGTGTATGGGTTAAA
>NW_008606533.1:0-383 GCF_000691845.1 Merops nubicus
GGTATCGGCACCGGGGGGACTTCCGGTTGGGGCCCAGTTCGGCCCCAGTATGGCCCCAGTATGGTCCCAGTTCAGCCCCAGTTCGGCTCCGGGACCTTACTGGGACCAGTTCAGCGGCCCCGGGCCGGGACTGGGCCCAAACTGGTCCCATACTGGTCCCAGTAATGGTCTGTACTGGTCCCAGTTCCATACTGGTCCTGTACTGGTCCCAAACTGGTCCCAGTGGGGGTGCTGGTGCCGGTCCCAGTCCCATACTGGTCACGGTGCTGGTCCCATACTGGTCCCAGTCCCATTCTGGTCCCAGTTCTGGTCTCATACTGGTCCCAGTGGGGGTGCTGGAGCTGGTCCCAGTTCTGTACTGGTCCTGTACTGGTCCCACTTCT
>NW_008606533.1:733-1802 GCF_000691845.1 Merops nubicus
GTTCCATACTGGTCCCAGTTCCATACTGGTCCCAGTTCTGGTCCCATACTGGTTCCAGTTCCATACTGGTCCCAATCCCATACTGGTCCCGGTGGCAGCATTGATGCCAGTCCCAGTTCCTTACTGGTCCCAGTGCCGGTGCTGTACTGGTCCCAGTGGGTGCCATACTGGTTTGTACTGGTGCCGTGCTGGTCCCAGTGCCCTTACTGGTGCCATACTAGTGCTATACTGATTTATACTGGTGCCATACTGGTATGTACTGGTTTATACTGGTGCCATACTGGTTTATACTGGTGCGTACTGGTACTGTGCTGGTCTCAGCACCATACTGGTGCCGTACTGGTGCCATACTGGCCTGTACCAGTGCCATACTGGTCCATACTGGTCCATACTGGCCTATACTGGTTTATACTGGCCCGTGCTGGTCCATACTGGTCCGTACTGGTTTATACTGGTCCGTACTGGTGCCATACTGGTCCATACTGGTCCATACTGGCCTATACTGGTTTATACTGGCCCGTGCTGGTCCATACTGGTCCGTACTGGTTTATACTGGTCCGTACTGGTGCCATACTGGTCCATACTGGCCCATAGTGGGTCCATACTGGTCCGTACTGGTCCGTACTGATTTATATTGGTTTATACTGGTTCATACTGGTCCATGCTGTTCTATACTGGGTCCATACTGGTCCGCACTGGTCTATACTGGTCTGTACTGGTCCGTACTGGTTGGTACTGGTCCATACTGGCCCATAGTGGGTCCATACTGGTCCGTACTGGTCTATACTGGTCTGTACTGGTCCGTACTGGTTGGTACTGGTCCATACTGGCCCATAGTGGGTCCATACTGGTTCATACTGTTCTATACTGGGTCTGTACTGGTCCGTACCGGTTTATACTGGTCCATACTGACCCATACTGGTCCGTACTGGTCTATACTGGTCTGTACTGGTCCGTACTGGTTGGTACTGGTCCATACTGGCCCATAGTGGGTCCATACTGGTTCATACTGTTCTATACTGGGTCTGTACTGGTCGGTACTGGTTTATACTGGTCCATACTGACCCAT
>NW_008606534.1:0-20074 GCF_000691845.1 Merops nubicus
AGCTGGGTTCGCCCAGTGGTACCGGGCACGCTACCCGCGTCCCGGCCCGCGCACGGGGGTTTTGCGCACCGAGGCGAGGCGCTGAAAAGCTGCAGCTGAATTCCCTTCTCTCCGAGCATCCATGCAGGCCTCACGGAAAACACCGGGGCTCGGAGAGTTTTCCCGTTTTCCCGGTAGCCGTGTTCCCCCCCCTCCCCCCCCCCGGGGAGGGGCGCAGCTGCCCAGTGCTCTGCCGGGTCACCCGCGGGAAGCGGCTCTCGGAGCCTCCTGGTGGAAGCGAGGAGGCTGCAGCAGCCGAGTTCTGGCAGAGAACTGAAATCCTTTTGGGGGTCTTTTTTATTTTTTTCGGTTTTTTTCTCTTTTTTATTTTGTGCTTAGCCTGCATCCCATGAAAAAATAGGAAAAGGACGTTTTTATGCAACAAGACAATATTGTTGACATGAATTGGGTGTGTTACCTGTAACAGCCTCTTAATCACCCCTGTAGGTGACTCACTTATTCCAGCACTTCTCCTGTAGATGATAGAGCCCCAAGAACTCTGCTTCTAGCCTCTGTCCCATTCACCTCCCCTAACGATGGCCCTTGATAACAGCGTCGCTTCTTGGTCCGCGACCGACTTGCACAATTCCATGCGAGTGTAGCGTTTTTAGAGGCGTTTGTCCAAAAGGATGTCAAAACATCAACCGGTTTCTAAATGCTTTCGGATGTTTTTTTGGATCCTCTTTGGGGTGGGGGAAGGGGGAAATGGGACAAACTGCTTTTGGTCTACAGAAAGACATTTACAGGTCAAAAGCTGTAGTTTACTTAGCTTGTATTATCAGGAGCAATGATCTTGCACTGGGTTGTTAGCCATTAATTATTTGGCGTTGCTGTGATGCCTGTGGAGCCTTCCTATGGGGCTGTGAGCTCTCACCTGGCTCCACTCCATGCACAGAACAAAAAGCCTCTGCCTGAAGGTGCTTCCAGCCTTGATCTAGGAAGGTGACGCACGCCTGTGGGAGTACAGGGGAAGCCAGCGCCGGTCAGCAGTTAGCTATGGCTTGCTAGTTAGCCTGAAGAAGAAAGCAGCTCTTTTGTTCCCAGGCTTTGTGCCAGAAGAGGGTTAGGGATGGGTGTAGAAGATAACTGGAAAGATACAGACTTCCAGCTTCCAGTCCATTGCCTTATCTGTGGCAAGCTCTGGCTATAACTGAAGCGCTCAGACCTTCTCAAAAAGATGCTTAGGAACACTGTGGGCATTGATGTTTCCTTAGGTAACCCACTCGGAGCTTAGCGACCTTAATGGTTAAAAGTGTTTCCTGCTAGTAACCACTGAAAATGGAACTTTACTGCGCTTAAAAACCACTTCTGCTTGCTGTGAATGTAGAAGGGAATAAATGTTTGCCCCCCCTATTCTTTTAATTTCACATAATTGAATACTCTTGCCATTTTTTCTTACCCTGTGTTAAAGCCTTTCCATTTTTTACAATTTTATCGTTTTTCATTGGATTTCTGATCATTTCTTTAGGTCTATTAAAGAGAGCCCAGATGTTTCATTTTCAAGTGTGGTTCTAAAACCCCGCCTTTTATCACTACTGCAGCTGAGCCGGTGGATCCTAGTGTTGTATTTTCCTCCAGCTGATAGTTCTGTGAAGAACTGTTGTGTGTAACTTCTTGAGTTACACTGTACCTTTTCATATTGCCTCTGAAGACTACTTTAAATGCTAGTCCTATTCTTTGTGCCCTTTGAATAAGGAGGTAGCAGCATAAATGCCTGCAGGAGCAGCGCTGTGTGGAGCAAGTGTTTGTCCTTGCACGGAACGAGTAGGTGGTGGGGTCTGGTGTCCAGGGGTAAAATGATGTAGGACAACGAAATGACCCTTTAGTGTGGTCTGAGAGTTACAGGGTGAAGCATGGTATACTAGCCTTAAATGATACTCTTTATAGGTTGTATCTTCTTTTAATGCCTGCGTTTGCCTAATGTACTGTGTCTTATTCCCTTTCTCTTCATGAATGCAGAGACTTGTACCTTCTTACATGTCTATCTTCCCTATTTAATTGTTAAGTATTTAATCTGTAATAATTCCGACATGCTGTGATAATTCAAATAGTACTATGTTGGAATTAAGTTGTGGTTAAATTGGTGACTGTTTTTCACATGTAGACTTCATGAGCTACTTTAATGGTTTCTGCTTCTTGGCTCATATGTAAATGCTCAAAGGCCGTAAGAGTGTTGGTCTGAGGTGGTTGAACATTCAGCTTCTCAGTACTAATGAGATTTTTCATCTTAACTGCTCAATGCAGAGCTCAAGTTTATGGTCACTAACTACATGTAGGTTTAGGGAAGTGTTTTGAGAAATAAACATTGGTTTTAGTTAAGCTACTTTTCCTTGCTATTTGGACTTACCATACATGACTAGCTAGGCACTTACTGTGAAAATGCTCCCACCAGCAACTATCTAATGCACTTCGAACCTGAAAATGATACGTGCCTTCCTACTGGGCTAACTTGTAGACAGTGTCCTGAGCTGTATATGACAGGAGAGAGACGAAATGAATGCTTTGGGCACCCCGGGGAGCCCTCAAAGAAGCCTCTGGGGGAGGTGCGAGGCTGTGCCAACAGAGGAGATTCGCTTGCCCTTCGCATCTCTTCGATGAGGAGGAGGACGGGCAGGGAGCTGGGGAAGCACCTCTCCGAGCACAGGCACAAGACTCCTGTGCAAGATTCCACTCCTCCCCTAGGAGAAGGTGGGACCCAACAGTTGAACAGACCTTTGCACAGGGAGGAGGCTCGAGACGAAGGCAGGTGCTCGGCTCCAAGGAGAGGAGACCTAGGCTTTTTGCAAAAAAAGTTCAGTGATACCTCAGATTGCACTTACAAGAGTTTTTAGTTTGTTCCTTAGGGATGTTACCTGTTGCTTTGTCATTAAGACCCTTGTTATTTTTTGCAGGTTTTGAATAAACTGTTTACCAGTCATGCCTCTGCATGTCTCATACCTAAGCTGATAAATCGTCTATGCACTTTAATCTCAAGTCTATGCCACTCTGCTAGTACAGTGTGAGCTGTGCCTTGAACCTTGGATAAAAAGACCTACCAGCCAAAGCCTTGCTCCTGCCTTAGTAATGTTCCAGAGGTTAAATAACATGCTCATGGGAGAGATTGATAGCTTGTCCAGCCAAGAGCCAGAGTTCAGTGAGAAAGAAGATGACGAGTGGATTCTGGTTGACTTTATAGGTAAGATGTCTGTCACACATAAGCTCTGCCTTTGTCCTGCTCGAGCTCTTACTTGTACTTCTGCGTAAAGAAACGAGTAGCTCAAGAGAAACTTTACCTAAGCAAAACCAGTGTGGATGAGAGCATAGGGTGTCTTTCTTCAAAACAAATGTACCGAAACACATTACGTAAACTGATGACAAAAATGATGTCAGGTTTATAAGCCTGACAGAGGTTTCAGCAGAACCCCTTGTACAGATAAAGCGTGTTTTACTTATTATGCAACTGTATTGCTTTACTGATAACAGTTGGTTTGCACGTATAGCGTGGCTTATCAGGGTGCTCTCCTTTCCCCTCCGCCTGCTTTTAGAAAAATAAAAACTTGTGTACACACTAATAGGAGTTGGGTTTTTTGCTTTGTTTTTTGTTTTTTATATCCTGTTTCTGGCAACCTGCAACCTTGCCTTGGACCCCTGCGGCCACGGACACCGGTGGGTTTGTTTCCCCTTCTGCCGACGGCCGCCGCAGCAGACCCTTGCACTAACTGCTCCGCGCAGGAAGCGGGCAGCACCCAAGCGTCGCCCACCGACGGCTCCCCCGTCTGCACGTGTTTGCCATCTCCCTTGGAACACTTGCCAGAGGCCAGCGAATCCTGCTTCATCCAGTTTGAGTCGTGTCCCATGGAGGAGAGCTGGTTTATTACCCCTCCCCCATGTTTTACTGCAGGTGGATTAACCACTATCAAAGTGGAAACCAGCCCAATGGAGAACCTCCTCATAGAGCATCCCAGCATGTCTGTGTATGCTGTCCACAATACCTGTCACAGCCTTAATGAGACTGGATGTGGAGATGAGGAGTTTCACAGCCCAAGTAGTCCTAGGTATGTGTGACTTGTCTTGTCAAGGAGCTCTGTGGCTGAAAAGATCTGGTTTCTACTTTGTCAGCTTAGACACTTAATACTGAATTTTCCAGCTTATTTCAGAAAAAGCAAGTAAAGTGTGAATACTGCACAAGGTGGGTGGGGTGGTCAGGGCTGCCTGACTGCTTAGAAAAATGTTATACAGGGTGACCGTGTCAGAAAACAGTTGGTATGCTATTTTGACACTGCAGTGAATAGTTATGAGGCCTAATTATTCCCTTGAAGATTACACTCCAGTTCTGGTGAAACTGGTGGCAGTTAACTGTATAGCTGGTGACACAGATTTGAAAGAACTTTACCCCCTTCCTAGCTATGTGTGTTTTTCATTGCTGTTACTCAGTACCCTTTCAGTCACCTCATGAGATGCAAAATACTACTTCAGTTATCCTGAGAAGGACGACTGGTTTTGTATCTTTCTTTGCTCCTTAACCTAGTGGTAGGTTAGCACAGGTTTACATTTTTCCACAGGTGGCTCGTGGAACAAAGGCAAACTGAAATATTCCACAAAACTAACTCCCCTCGAGGTAAAAATTTATGCTGCAAACTTCTACTTTTAGCAAGGTGCTAGTTGTGCATTTTGGTTTTGGGTCCTAAGGATCTGGCTCTGTGGTATTGTTGCAGAGGCTGTGCACTGAGTCTTTGGTGTTAACTCTCTAGTATATGCAGCTATACCACTATAGTGTACCTAGATGTATGTAATTGGCATATTTCTTTGCCATATAACTTAACACTTGCCTATGTGTTCACTGTTGTGGAAATAATGAGGTGTTCTGTGAATCCTGGTTAATAACAAAGTCTGACTCTTCATCTCATCTGGTGCTTACACTTAAAAATAGTAATAATAAAAAAATAGCATACTCAGTTTTGTTATGCAGGAAAAAATCAGTGTAGAGGTAGCATTGCTGTAGGTAGATGCCCGTGGCCTTTTCTGATCAGCTCCTTGCCATGTTTAAAGCTTTTAGTTCAGAGGAGCAGGTGACTTGGAGATGATGTGCAGTTGTATAATACTGAAGTATAGTGCTGATACCATTAATCTTAGAGTGGGGCAGCTGTGTAGTTATTTAGGGAGGGCTGTCTGTGATGTTAAGCATCGGGGATCTAGCTTACCTTAAATTGAGAGCACAGGATACCTTTAAAACCTGAAGGCATCTGCAAGAGAACTGTAGGCTGTGAGGCATGCCCTAGTGAAAGACAGTAGACCAGTTAATGTCAGATATCAGTCTGCAGTGGATATAGCAAACAAGGTTGGATATTGACTTCTCAGTGACCTGAATTGGGGGTGCTGGTATAAATTCTTCTGGATTGAAGAATCCTGTCTTACATTATGCAGTACAGTTAACTTGCTTTAATATGTGAGGAAGCTGAAGGAGTGATGGTCTTCAGCTAGTGTGTGGTTAAGTTTCTTCACACTGATTTATGTGCTTATGCTTTGTCAGAGGATCTAGACTTTTGTAAAAGTTATTTTGGGTGGCAGCACTGGGAAGAGACTAAAGTCTAGAGGTGAGGTAGACTACGGAAACTGGGCACATCAATTACACTGATAATGCAGTAAGTTTCAAAAGCTGTTTTTAAGTTATCTAGTGGTTTAATGGTTGGCCATTTAACATTGTAGGGCCAAGAAAAGCTGCTTAAGGCACACTGGCACAGTAAGTACTACTGTTTTGGGACAATGCTTTTTGTTTGATCAGGCTGCTAGCAATGCTGCTTCCTCTAGAGCCTTGTCTGCCAAAACAATACTGGTTTTAGGACTAACATTTGTGCCAAATAATGTTACTTGATCAAGCCTAACTACATCTGCTCTAACAAGCCAAAATGCTAAGTGCAGAAAAATTACTTAAATGTTAATTGGGGGAGGGTGTGAAGCCTTTAATATTTCTTGTGAGGTCTGGCTCTATAGCACAACTAGCAGGACACTTACACTTTGTAGCACAATAGGTGCCAGGGGTGCAACAGCCAATGTATGTAGTGGCAATCTGCCTTTAGACACAGCCCCTCAAAAATTACATTTTGACAATGTTGATGGAGGAGGCTCATCAGCCCTGTTCTCTTGGCGTGTGGAGCTTGCTAGTGCCAGGCCACCAAAGGCAAGCACTAAGGTATCAAAGTGCTGCATTTTTAAAGAGTACTCAGCCTTTTAGCTAGTTCAGGCCACCTCTGCTATCCTAGTTTAACTTTAAGATGACAAGTAGGAGAGTACTGGTTTGCAAGCTAGTGCTGGAAAGGTATTTCATAAGAGGGGAAAAAGCTTAAATATCTTCAGTCAGCAATTTCAAACCATTTTTTTCCTTTTGTGGAGGAATCGATTTGCTCCTTTTAAATTCCTTTAGGAGCAAAAGGACCTTGTATAAACTTCCTCCTGTTTGTCAGGTGAGTCGTGTTTTTCTGTAACAAACCACAACACTTTGTTTTAGCAGTTGATGCTCTTTGCTAGCTAATGATATGCAGCAAGGGAAGTATGGGTTCTAGTAAGTGCAGGGTGGCTTCCTAGCTCCTTAAGGCTTTCCCCAGAAAAGCTTCACTTAGAGTTCCACCTCCTGCACTGCTGAACTTATTAAGGGATTGCCCTGGAGAGAAAACAGTAGCCCCATGTTTGCAGACACCCACACATAAATTAAACTGGCGTGATCTGTACAGAAAGTATTTACAAAACACTGTGAATTGATTTGTACTGTATTATTCACTTATTTCTTGCTTCATATTTCAAGTACTATGTGTAGGACAATATCCAGTGAATGAACAGGGGAAAACCATGTCACACATGGCTATTCTGGAGTCTGTAGGCTTCAGTCAGTCATATCATGCTACCCAAGGAGCCAAAAGCAAGTGGATTTTAGAAAAAAAGTAGAAGGGAGTATTTCCTTGGTAGCAGGAACTGTTTCACTCTAGTGTGGAGTGAAGGGAGGCAGAAGAGCTCACTTCTGTGCCAGGCACCTGCAGCCCTCTGGAGCAAGGCTACAAGGGTGTACCATGGGCACAGTGGACCACACTGAGGTCTACAGAGACATCGTACAATAAGTGAAAGATAAGCTCTTCCAGAAGAGACTTTATAATAAAGTCATGCAAGTGCTTAAAAACAACTTCCCAAGAGACCTCTTGCTCATGCTTGAGCAAGCTCCTGGTCTTGCAGACATCTTTTCTGTGTGCCACTAAGTTGCCCTCTAGGCATTGGGTCCTGGGTGGGAAGAGAGAAGGCAAGTAATTCTGGTGCCACTGGTCTCACACCAGCTGTGGCACTTAGACTTGGGTTCTGCTGTGCTTTTAGAACTGCCAGGCTATTTTTAGCTTTGCTTGGGAAGTTTCAGGAAACGCCAGTGATTGTTCTGTCGAGTATGGAAGTTCTTTTTCAATATGTCAGTCCCCGCTTCCATAGACTGCTGGTTTGTTTTTCACTAGTGCATGATGGAGTAAGGGTTTGCCAGAACTGCTGACTCTCTGCTCATGGAATCTAGAGGGCTGGTTGAAGAGCAATCCTTCCAAGTTATTTCCTGTGTGTGTCACAACTGATCTATCTTTCCCATTCCTCTGCATGAACATTGTTTGTATTTACTTGTGTGGCTGGCAGTCCAAACACACTTTCGTTCCTGTGCTGCTATTTTCAGGCTGAATCACCTACATTTAAAACAATTTTAACCCAAACTTTGCCTGGTGGGTAACTCCAAGTCTTCTAAAGCTGGAGCAGTGTGACACACATTGCCTTATGTTTCTGATCCATATTGCATCGCGGGCTTAGGGAGGTGGGATGGGGAAGGAAGGCTGCAATAGTATAAGACACCAAAAGTCCAAAGGGTGTTGTGGTGCCCTCACACAAAAAGCCACATAGCAGCACTATGCATCAGTTACCAGTGTGGTTTTCCTAAACTGGCCTGACCTCAGCTCACATCACTGTCCTGTAGAATAGGGATGGCCTTTCCAAACACTAGATGCTGACGTCCGTGTTCGGCCCTTTATAGTTTGCACCTCAGCAGTGATTGATATCTGCTTGTCACATTTCCAGACTGGAGGCCCGAAGTGAAACGGGGCAGCGTGTTCACTGCTACGTCACAGCTCTTGCTACTCGTGCGACTTTTCTGGAAAAAACCAAGAGCTTTCGTCCTACGCACTGGATAAAAGAACACAATGAAAGACACTATCTCAACAGAAGTGGTCTCCGTCGCCAAAACCTTGCCAGGGATTGCCACTCTCGGCAGATGAAGCACAACGGACTCTTCGTTCACCAGCCTTGCCAGCGTCAGTTCAACTACTGACGGCTCCTGTGGTTTTAGTCCAGGGTCTAATTGGTTTTTAGGTTGCTCTTGTTTTCACGCGTAGGTAAGTGTGGTCGATCTGAAGCTGATCATCAGTCTCTCAAACACAATCACAACTAGCCTTGCATTCTTTTCAAATGACAAATAATTCTCTGAACATCTTGCAGCAGGTCCTAAACGTTGATGTTAAATACCAGTGTCTTGGAAGCCTATCAGGACAACAGTTTGTGTGCTCTTTTATAAAATATGATCTCTGAATGGGCTCTTAGTTCATATTTTAAAGCAACTTAACTGAGGTCACTGAAAATCAGTTACGTTTTGCGTTAATCAAAGTCAAGTTAGAAAATTTGAGGTTAGCTGTATGCTTTAATGACCAGTACTTGAAGGCTTGTGTATCTCTCTGTATTCAGCGTATATGATTACTTGCTAACAAGGAAATACCATAGCTGCCGGTGGATGTTAGATAGCTGTGCTGAACTGTTACAAGAAGGACATCTAATCTGAATTGCCTAGTACCTACTTGTGTTAGTGGAGTCTGTGTAGGTGTGTTGGGTACTTGATATGGGTATCAGAAAAATATTGTTGGGGTGTGATATGGCACTGGTGTTACAGATGTAGTACCTCAGAGTGGAGTGGAAGGAGAAGTGGACCTATGGGTTAGGTGCAGACACACAACCCAGAGAGCTGAACTAGGTTTTACTTGGTACAGTTTGAGTTCTTACTCCCTTTCTCTAACTCTTTCTTTTTTCTGTCTTTGAAAGATGTATTTCCCCTACTTTCTTTCATTTAACCTCTAGTCTAGTTAAAGGAAAAAGATGGTGGATCGACTGTTCTTGTAATCCCATCAGTAGCTGACTGATCATTGAAGAAGTCGGGCTGATGGATAGCTATTTCTAAGCTGCTAATTGCTGTTTGTTAGATTGCCTCATACTCTCAGATTGAGAGTAGCTCAAAAGTAGCTAGAAGGAAGCTTTTTTAAATTCTTCTAATTTTTTTCCCTATGAAAATGAAGTCTTGAGTTAATTGTGACTGGAAATGAAGGGCAATGTGTGGCAGGGAGAAGAGGATGCTGGAAAGCAGTCTTACAGAACTAAACACAGTTATAACAGGGTCTATAAAAATGAAGATAGATTGATGACAATTGTTCCTGGCTTATTGGGGCAGAAGGACAATAGCAATTCTGTGGGCCAACCGGAAAGAAAAGCCATTCAAAACTAACAAGTGGTTTTCTTCAGAACACTGAGCAAGGTGTTTTGGAAGTTGGCAGGCACTTAAAATTAAAGTTCACCTATTAACAAAGAGCGTGTATTACGCAGCAGCCACGTGGCATGCCAAACCCTGATAGATCAACCTGGGAAGTGGATTAAACAGCTATGGAGGTGAGGAAGCAGAAATCTGCACCGAAAATAAGTTTATCCTCCTTTCTGTCAGTGCTTAATGTGACTTACTGTTTTTTGCCTGTGTTTTGTGCCTAGGGCATTAAAGTGTTAATGTTACATTCAACCATGTCTTCCAGTAGTCCTTGTACAGAAGTTAGTATGAGGAGTCTTTGAAATTAGGCAACATCAATAATGTGAATTTTTCCAGACTTATGAAGTACTTTAAATTCAGCCAAATGCTTCAATTTCACTGAAGCAAAACCCCAACAATTGGATTGACCTCCATGTAGCAGTACTGTTGCAGGTTCTGCAGCTGGAGTTGTTGTGGAACCTTCCTGGTGTACAGGAAACAGCGTTTATAACCTCTATTCCACTGCAGATGTGCTGCTTCATGGGGATTAGTTAGGATTACTGCAAAGGGATGTTGACAAATGGTTAAATGTAGAAAAGCAAGAGGCGTTTTCCTGGAGACATTAGTCTTTGTTTCTAAGACACACTGAGTTTACGTGGACAGTGAAATTAAGTTGGTCACATCATGAGTTTCCAAAACAGGGATTTCGTTACTACTCTTTTCCATAGCATGTGCCCATGTCCATACATCAATTCTGTGGTCCAACTACTCTGGTGTATCTGCCAATAGCTGTAGTTTCACTGGTCTTTCATCTGTTCACAAATACTCTTACTTGCCTCAGATTATCTACCTTTATCACTCCAACTTTTTGCCCAGATAAAAATTCCTTCTCCTCACTGCCAACTTTCTAGCTCAGGAAAATTCTTTGCTTTCCTGTATTATTTTTTCTTTATATAAAAGTAACTACTTTCCTTCAGCTTTAATTTTCTTAAAGTGAAATGAAGGAAGATGGAGTCTCCATCTCCCCATGTTGGAAGGAGTAAGTAATCCTTTAACTCTTAACAGGGAGATGGAGTTGAGAGTGTAAGGCTCCCAGGCATTACAATGAGAGCCTTGGTCTGTTCTTCTCAGCAGGCAAGTAAATGCAACTTTAGACTGCTCCTAGAATTGGGAGGTACTGATCTTTTTATACTACATTACTAGATGACTTTCTGGTGATGAAAACCTATATCTTTCAGGATATAAACTATTTTGTTGCACAAAGCTGTGCTTCTCAGTTTGAAATAATGGAAACCATATTATTGTGTGAGATAGTACTGCATCAATGGCTTTTTGTTAATTTGTTTTACGTATTTATGTTGGTCTCGCCCTGTTTTGTGCCTGGAGCTATTGGGCAGTTAGACTTGTTTTGTTTTTCTGTTTTAATAGTGAGCTGTGTGGCTTTTTATATGGTTTTTGAATTGTTGTTAAAGAGTGTGTGTTTTCTTGTAAAAGTGGAGGCCTTGCACTGTCTCATACTGATTGATATTCATGAATCTTGCTGAAACTGTATTTTCGTATGTATTGGTCAATAGACAGATTTGCATTTTAAACTGTGCCTTCTACACAGCAAACTTGAAGATTCAAAAGGGACATTTCAGTTAGGGTTAATACTGTACATCAGTCTATGCATACATGGCAGCTTCTCTCCAGAGCCACTTCTCTCTTTGTAGCAGTCCTTTTGATATGGAAGAATGTCTGGCTCTTGTTTTTAATAGTTTAACACAAGCTGAAAACAGACAAAATACAGCACTTTGCCAAAAAGTAGCATTGCTTAACCAGTGTGTATTTACTGAAGCGACCTTCTGTATTTTGTTTTCATCATGTGTTCTTCACACCATGGGGAGACATGATCTTAACTCTCAATAAAAATGGCCTATGAAAAATTGTCATTCTGTTCTTTTATGTTACAGATGGGTCAAAATCTAAATGCCTGAGTGTTCAGGTGCGGTAGGTGGGAGTGCTGAGTGTCTGGGGATGCTTGCTGGAGTACACAGGTCCCTCTGGGAATGACAGTGCGTGATGGAAGTGGTGTTACAGATCTCTGCCAGCTGCTGCATTTCCTCAGCAGCATGCAGGAGTGCTGTAGGTGAACAGGAAGGAGATAAAAACACATAGCCACTTAAAGCATGCACGGGGTGTGGGGAAGGTTTTCCCTTATCTAGGCTGAACCTCTCTTATTTCAACTCCTACCCGTTGCCTATCATCCTCCTGCCACGCACCACTGTGAAAAATTTTGTATGGAAGGCTGCTGTCAGCATTCAAGAGGTGGAAGCAGGGACAGGTAACTTGTGAGGGACATAGAGATCCTCAGCAAATGTCCAGGGATGGGGCTAGGGAAACCAAAGCAAACCCATCTGTAGCTGAACCAGGCAAGGGATGTGGAGGATGGCAGACCTTGACTGGGTATATCATCTACAAAAAGAAAATGGACTTGCTGCTAAATGGGGCAGAAGTCCTTGTGACAGAGAACATGGAGGGTAAGATACTCCATGTCTTCTTTGTCTTGGACTCTACTGGCGAGACCAAACTTCGGAAACTGCAGGACTCTGAGGCCAGTGAGAAAGGCTAGAGCAAAGAGGCTCAACCCTTGGTTGATATGGATCAAGGTAAGAAACGTTTAAAGAGATGGGACATCCACAGATCTATGGGACATATCCATGACTGGTGAAGGAGCTGGCTGATGTCACCGTTAATCTGTTCTCAGTTTCCTTAAAGGTTATAGGAATGGACAGAAAATGTCCTTCCTGTCATCAAGAAGGATAGGGGGAACTACAAAACAGTCTCACCTTGGTCTCTGGCTAGGTGATGGAGCAAATAATTCTGGAAACCCTTTGCAAACATGAACAAGACGGTGATTAGGAGTAGCCAGATTGGATATAGAATTATAGACTGGTTTGGGTTGGAAGGGACCTTTTAAAGGTCATCTAATCCAACCCTCCTGAAGTGAGCAGGGATACCTTCCAATAGATCAGGTTGCTCATAGGCCCATCCAACATGACATTGGATCTTTCCAGGGATGGGGTATCTACCACCTCTCTGGACAATCTGTTCCTGTGTTTCACCACCCTCATCATAAAAAAAATCTAAGTCTGCTCTCTTTTGGTTTAAAACCATTACCCCTTGTTGTGTCGCAACAGGCCCCGCTAAAAAGATTGTCCCTGTCTTTCTTATAGGCCCCCTTTAAGTACTGAAAGGCCGCAGTAAGGTCTCCCCAGAGCCTTTGCTTCTCCAGGCTGAACAATCTCAATGCTCTCAGCCTTTATGCACAGGAGAGGTGTTCCAATACTCTTACAATTTTTGTATCTCTCCTCTGGACCTGCTCCAACAGGTTCTTGTCCTTCTTGTGCTGAGGGCTCCAGATCTGGACACAGTAGTCCAGGTGAGTCTGCCCAGAGCAGAGGGACAGAGTCATCTCCCTCTCTTGATGTAGCCCAAGATAAGATTTGCCTTCTGGGCTGCAAGTGAACATGGCTGGCCCATGTCCAGCTTTTCCTCAACCAACACCCTCGCGTCCTTCTTTGCAGGGCTGCTCTGAATCCCTTCATCCCCCAGCCTCTGTTGATGCTGAGGAGTACCCTGACCAAAGTACAGGACCTTGCACTTGGCCTTGTTGAACCTCATGAGATTCACAAGGGCCCACTTCTCAAGCTCGTCCAGGTCCCTCTGGATGATGTCCCATCTCTCAGGCACATCAGCTGCACCACTCATCTCGGTGTAATCTGCAAACTTGCCAAGTGTGCGCTGAGAGAGCAGTGGATGTTGTTTATCTTGACTCTTGCAAGGCTTTTAACACTGTCCCCCATAACATCCTCCCTAACGGATGAATTAGGGTCTGTGTAAGTGGATGGTGAGCGGGTGCACTGGAAACTGGCTGAACTGCTGTTCTCAAAGTGTTGTGAGAATTGTCATGAAGCCTAGCTGGAGGCTGATTGCTACTGGTGTACGCTGTCCAATACTGGGTCTTACCCTGTTAAAACCCTCCATTAATGACCTGGGTCCTGGGACCGAGTGTACAATCAGCAAGCCTGCGGAAGGCAGGAGAAGCTCTTTGTACACCAGAGGGCTGTGCTGCCATTTAGAAGGCCAGACTTGCCAGACTGGAGAAATGGGTTGATAGGAACCTTATGGACTTCAACAAGGGGAAATGTGGAGTCTTGTACCTGGAGGACCAGGTAGCAGGCCATCTGCCTCGAAAGTACCTTGGCAGAAAAGGCCTTGGGGGTTTTGGTGGACACCAAGTTGAGACAGCAGTGCACCCTTGTGGACTCAGAAACGAAAAACTTCTTGGGCTGCATTAGGAGGAGTGTTGCCAGCAGATGGAGGGAGGTGAATCTTCCCCTCCACTCTGTGCTGGTGAGACATAGCTGAATGCTGCATCCAGTGCTGAGCTTCCCAGTACAAGAAAGATACGGACATGCTGGCATGTATCCAGCAAAAGGCCGGGGAGATTATAGTAGAATTGAATGCTGAAAGAATGGGGAGAGGTTGAGAGCTGGGATTATTTAGGCTGGAGAAGAAAAGGCTCAGGGGGGTCTTGTCAAAACGTTTGAACACCTGACAGGCAGCAAAGAAGACAGAACCAGACTCTTCTTTAGCGGTGCCCAGTGAAAGGACAAAAGACAATGGCTGCAAGCTGAAGTATGGGAAATTCCATTTAAATTTAAGAGATAGGCTCACTGGTCTTCTCTGGGTTGTTCTTTTGGCTTTCTCTAAAACTGTGAGTCAACATTCCTTTTTTTCCTCTGGTCATCAGAGATCCTTGACCTCTGTGGCTTTTCAAAGCTTTTTCAAAGCTTTGTGGCTTTTCAAATCACAAAGAGTGGCCTTGCAAGGACATCAGCCAGCTGTCTTAGGACACTGGATGCAGGCTGCTGGGCTCCATGGACTTCTATGGGCTAAGTTGTTGCAAGTAGTCCCTGACTTCATTCTCACTCACTGAACAAACTGGGGGACAAAATTATCTATTTAATTGACAGTGATGAAAAGGAATTTGTGCAACAAAGCGTCCATCTTCCCAGAGGAAGCATCGAGTAAAACCTTCCCTTTTCAAATGGAGATTTTGTGACCTGTACATTTATCAAAGCAGCAAGTCTATGCAGAGAGCTGTGCAGTATTCTGCAGGAGAAAGTTTCATCAGTTATGCCTGCATAATGAATCCATACAGATAACCTAACGCAGTGATGCTGATAGTGTTCCTCTTGGGGGCGCTTAGATCAGACTTAATGCAGCTTTTTTAATTTAGATTGGACACTTTCCAAAACCTCATGAACTAGTGTTTTTTTAAAACTTTTGTGCCAAAGCAAAGACGTTCAAAAAAGGGCCATATCAATGTAACCATATTGACTTAAGTTCTCACTTTCCAGTTTTCCTGTTCCTATAAATCCATGTGCATCTCTGGTGCAGCTAGCGCACTGATTATGATTCTCTCTGACATTTAACACTGCTGGAGGCACTCTGTTTTCTTTTTCAGTCATTCAGTGACAGCTCTCTTTGTCTCACTGACTCCTTTTGGTGCATGCTTATAACCACAAAATGTTGTCACCTCCATTAATAAGTGACAATTGCAAGGACGAACCAGGCTTTTTGACACTTGCAGAAATGACTCATCAAAAGAACAGGCTGGTGCTGCTGCAGCACTGTTGTTCCCGTGATGTGGTCATGATAGATCTCGGAATAAATGGGACTGAACTGAAACTTTACAAGACGTCTATAAAGTTTTGTTTCTCAGCCAATCTTTTTCTTCATGAAACTACTGTCCTGGTGCTACTTCTGTGTAACTAACAGTTCAACAGTTAAAAGTCCCTTGACATGTTCCAAAGTTTTGTGGGCAGACTGATAGTTGAACACTCAAATACCTTAATAAGGCAGAAAACTACACTGTAAATTCATGGGCGAACTAAGGAAAAAAAGTAACTGCCAAAATAGAAAACATGTATAAGAGTAACAAAACTAGGCCAGGAGCACACTTCAGATCTCAACTTGCAGACATGGGCTGTGTCCTAAGTCTATACTTGCTCCTGAAGTGCAGCCTTCACAGTGTTGTGTCCAAGCAAGATGACCTAGTCAGGCAATATAGTAAGAAACATAATTATGCACAAAAAATCAGCCGGAGTGCTAAAAGATTCACAGGTTCCCTAAAATGGGTCTCTGCAGAGAATTAGTAGAGACAGAGTGAGGTGGGAATAAGGAGGAAGGCCTCAGGCTTTTGAGGTATGTGGGTAACGGCCAGCGACTGTCAATTTTTGCAAGGTGAATGAAGATGAGATGAGGATTAAGAAAGGGGGGACTGATGTGGGCAGAGGTATCTCCTTGTCTACTCCCAGCAGTGAATTTCAGTTCTAGCCCTAGATCTCGCTCTTATGTCTGTGGTGTAACACTGAGGAACAGGAGATGGACAAGTCTTGTATTAGATGGGGAGCAGAGAGAGGGATTTGGCTTCTGTGGCTGGTAACAAACCAAACAGCTAAATTAGTGCATACATCTTTGCTAACAGCGGGCAGTTTGGAATGAAGTGTTATCTCCTGCACATCACCTTTGCCTATTGGGAGATCCATGATGTGTCCTAAACATAGCCAAGACAGGGGCTATGGAGAATCACGTCTTAGTCCCCAAGTGTTGAAAAGGTGTTTGCTACAGTGCTTAGAAGCTGGAGTATCAGCAGTGAACACTCTTCACTTTGTGTGCTTGAGAGGAAAAGTCCTGAGCCCAGCAGCTCTAGGTCTGATGCAGTCATGCAACTCATCTGAATGAGGAACCATATACACTCCTAGGGCAGAGGCTGAGCCAGGGAGAAAAGGGCCTTCCTCTTCACCCAGCAGCCTGCTTCTCCTGGCAGCAGAGGGAAGGGGTGTCTCCTAGCATGCTGCTCCCTGTAGGAGGTCATGGTGAGGATACCTTAATCTATTTAATTAAAAAAAACCAAACCTGTATTATTGTCATACTTGTGTTCTACCTGGCTCTTTCCTGTGACTGGAGATTTCTGCTTTTCCCCAGCCTGTGCTTATCTCCCGATCCAAAAGGTTTCACATTTACAGCCCAGTGGTGAAGCAATGCTAGAAAGTGTGAGGAAGGTGGATCTCGTTATTTCTTTGAGTTCCTGCCAGGAGATCCAGCACTGGGTTAGGTGAAGATAGACTCGGTGCTTGGCAATTAGTTACAGGTGCTGCTTCCCACTGCAGAGAGGCTGTCCTTACCTGGGGTGTGACTGTGGGCTTTGTTCAGGAGATCATCTCTGAGGATTGTGCTTTAAAGTTGTTTTACCTTTGGCATGTTGAAAGTGGGAGTTTAAATGTTCATGTACAGGATATGGACCTCTGAGACCACATGGATAAAGTGTTTTCTGTCTATAAGAACTCTCAGGGCAAAATAATATTCCATGCTTCTTACTGCTGAGAAAGGTATGTTGTCTCAAGAAGAAAGAAAGAGGCTATGAACAAGAGCCAGAAGGACACAGCCTTTTGGATTGCTTTACAGCTGCTGGGCAGCAGTGGCATCGACTTCTGAATGTGAGCTTGACAGGTTGGTAACTCTTGCTCTTTCTGCTGCCCCACCCCCCCCCTTAAAAATGTGCCTTGAAAAAAATCATGTCAGCAAGGTAATCTGTGTATCGTGCTATACTGTTGTAGGCCTGACCCTGCAAGGGAACTGTTAACTTATTCTTGATCTCTACTTGACTTTTCTCCCTCTATTATAAAAATAACTCTTAGTACTGGTTGTCTTAAGCTAACCTGATTGTCCTACAGGAAGCTTATCAATAGCTGGTCATTTCATTGCCCGTGACCCCTGTTGCTGGTATTGACCTGAGACATATTCACATGCTTAAGACTAAAAGGTTTACTCTGTATTATAGTTTAGCTAACAAGCTCTTAATAAATGTAAAATGGGCTTTTTCCCCACCAAATCAGGAAAAACAAAACAAAACAAAACACCACAAAAAACCCCCAACAACCTAAATGAAGTCAATCTTGTAAAGTCTTTAAAATATTCCTTAATTCATATTGAACTGGATCATACCTTACTTGAAAAAGTCTCTGAAATGAAATAAGCATGAAAGTAATAGAATATTATAAGTTCTAATAGAAAACAAGGGGTTTGAAATGTCAGAGTTTCAAGTTATTCCATACTGCTCAACAGAAAAAAAACAGTGTCACAGTCTGGGAAGGGTGCAACATCCTACTAAAGGGTTGCTATTTAGGAGGGACATAAAGCTTTAATGCTGCTTTGCCTCGGCTGTGTAGCTGGAGCCATTCTGCAATAAATAAAACTCCTGCTAAAAATAACAAAGCTCACCCATATAAGAGTTCTGGATCAGTCCTTTCCTGTAACCAAGTTACTGAACAGTTTTGACAACATAGCTATGGCTCATGGGGACAAAGCCTAGCTGCACAAGTGAATGACCACATTAAAATATTTACTGACACAAGGTAGGGGTTTTGGGGGGATCAGGAGAATGATATTCCATGGTAGTTTGCACCTGGATCACAGTGGAGCTGTATGCAAGTCTTTATAGTGAAATACTGCTCCCTCCCTTGGGAACAACCAGGATGATTCAGAAGCTCTGGGAGAAGAGCAGTATAAAGTATTCTCAGGAACTAGGTGGAACCTCATGGCTTTCAGTCTGCTTTATAGATACCTGGTAGGCTCTGGGCTTCGTCAAAGCCATCTATAAAAGGATGACAAAGAAAAGCAACCTCAGCTGTGTAATATTGTAAGGAAAGCCCTAAAACTCCCACCTTTCCAATGGTGTTCACGCCTTCTCTGGAACATATCTATAAGTGGTAACTAGAAGAAAAAGAAAACTACTGAGCTAATCTAAAAGGACTTACCCGATCCCAGCACAAAGATCGTTTAGCAGCTGTAGTGTATTTCTAGAAGCTTAAAAAATCTTCTCTCTTCTGTACTCATCCCCCCTAAGGAGGTATCCACATAAGGAAAGCGGCTGTTCTGTGTCAACTCAGTTGGAAGTGTCCCACTGTGGACTAAGTCACTTCAGTTTTACTGCCACATGAAAAGGTCAGCATGTTAGCTTGCGTTAAAATAATAATTTCATTGTCTGTAGCAGGATTTTGTTACACACTAGCTTTTTTTTTTTTTTTTTTTTTTTTTTTTTTTCCCCCATTCTACTGCTGAAAAGTTATGGGAGAAGTTGCTGTCAGGGTGGAGAATGCTTATGGGACCTGGTGCATTTTCCACCTCTAAGGCAAAACCACAAATACGGTGGCACGCAACCTGCAGCAGCTCATATTGGAAGATGTGGGAAAATAAGCAGAGTAGTTGCTGCAGTCTTTGTGCTGAGACCTATTCATGGCAGACCTGATCCATCCAATTTTTAGCTACTGTTTGCTCTGCAGTATTCTTTCACATTTATTCCTGATACACCAAAGCCACTTTGCTGCCTGGAGGCTGCCTGCTACCAAGACCTGATTTGACGTCTGTGAGGGGAGGAGGTTTTTTTAGGGGAAAAGATACTTTGTCTCTCCTCTCCTGCCAGCCCCTTCATGAATTTCAAGGGGTTTTTTAACAAGTTGGCTCCGGTAGGGTTTCACTTCAGCAACTCGGTTAAAGGCATGATGTTGAAAGTCAGGTCAAGTTTGCCCAAATTCAGGAGACCACTTTCTCCCTATAGTCAGCAGAGTGGGAGGGAGATGTGGTTCCAGACAGCAGGATGTGTCTTGCTGGTGGACTTTGGTGGAGATCAGTTAACAGAGCTACCTGCATGTCTGCTTTAGGCATCCCAAATTATGACACAAGTTAGGTTTCTTGAAATGAGCTGGTGCAATATAGTTGACAAAGGTTGTTTCTAAGTGCTAGTGGGCTTGAACAGATGACAACGTTTGCGTAGTGGTGGTGTATGTCCCTTCTGAACTTCAGCTAGATTTTCTTCACGGTAAGGATTGGAACAGGCATTTTGCAGAGCTGAGGAGGCTGCATGGCTGCAGTCTACCTTGCTCGTCTGTATTTTTCTCTTGCCCTTTAAAATGGCAAAGGTATAAGAAGCTAAGCATCAAAACCCGGTTATCATGCTTAGTAGTACTCTAATATGCATTTGGAGGCAAAAACTATGTTTACTCTTTAATAGTGCTACACTTGGGAAAAGAAAAAGCAGAAGAGGGAAGGGATGATGATGAGGTAGATTTACTTGAGGGCAGCTGTGGCTTCTCCTCATGCTGTTTTGCAGCACGCGTGCTCGAAGCGTTGCAGTGCGCTCCTGGTGCTGTGGGGTTTGGTCGCTTTTGGGGTAGCGGAGCTTTTTGTTGTTTATTGTTTTTAGGATGTTTATTAAGAAAACGCTGCGCAGTGCTTGAGCAGTGCTAGCAGGGACGGACAAGCCCCGCGCTGAGGGTAAGCTTCAGCACGGCCCCTTGACAAGAGAAGCAGGATGCTGGTGGGCACCGCGGCTCTCGGGACTGGGCGGGAGGCCGAGGGCCGTGCCGGGCCTAGCTGGCC
>NW_008606535.1:0-5212 GCF_000691845.1 Merops nubicus
TGAACAAGGCATGTGATCTTGAGGCTGCTCCTAGCTGTCTGTAGAAGGCCTCATTCAGTTCCTCTTCTTGATCAAGGTGGCTTGTAGTTAACACCCACAACAGGGTCACCTGTATTAGCCTGCCCTTTAATTCTTACCCATAAGCGTTTGACAAGTTCTTCTTCCCCTGCCTAGTCACGGCTTGGTACTTTCCAGCTGATCTCACAGAAAGACTTGCTCCATCCCCACGCCTTTCTGGTCTGTTTTTCTTAAAATGTACATAGCCATCCATGTCAGCATTCCAGTCACGTGAGCTATGCCATCACGTCTCTCTAACTGCAGAGAACATGATCCTGTGACTGCACCCAGTTCCCTTGTTCTTCCTGTTTATTCCCTATGCTGCGTGCATTGGTGTCCAGCCATTTTAGAGACCTGATTGAGCCAGAAGGTTTCTCTGGAGGGGTGCAAGTGGATTCACCATAACCACACCCAGCCTTGAGGTAGTTGGCCTTCTGGCTTTCATCTGGTAAGGCAGCTGGGGAGCATTTGTCGCTGCTGTGGTTGTCCTGGCTTATTCCCCAGCTGGGTTTGATGACATGTGCATTGCCATATTTGACCCTGACCCTGAGTCCTTCAGCTCACCTCACCAACTCGGCCAGCATGCTGCCAAAGATTCCCCCACATCTCTGAGACAGGTGTATTCCATTCCTCCCTAACAGGTAATAGTCACTAAAGAATGTCCCATTTTCATAAAAAACAAACCCCTCATGACAGCAGGAGTTGATATTCATTGTCTGCCTATTTCTGACTGTTCCCTCTCCCTTAACTGGTAAAATGGAGAAGATAATTTGGGCACCAATGTTTTTCACTTGCACTCCCAGGGAGTTTTTTCTTGATTCTGCCCCAAACCAGATCAGATGTGGATACATTCAGAAAGCTTAGGCTGAGGAGGGGTAATAATTGTGGCTTAAGGATGGGGTTATGAGATTTAAGTAATTTGCGTATGTGAATATACATGTATATGTTTTAAAGATATTAACATGTGAAACAATGGGAGTCAAATAAACTATAACAATGCAACTATTTGACAAAATATTCCTGTGATTTAAGAACTAAGACATAAAGTCCTCAGAACAGAAGAAAATACAGCAAGTACGATTGATGACTGACTAAATGAGGCAGAGGAATAGATGTGGTATCTGTAGCCCTTGTTGGAGTAGCTCCATTTCACAGATATGAGTCATCAGTACCAGAAAGCTCTGGCAAGCACTCCATATAGCTTCAGAAGCTCCTGGTGATCTTGTGTGATGGATTTGCCCTTGTATGTCAGAGGTGTTGAACACAGAGTATCAGAAAAATGCTGCCTGTTGTTTCAAAGGGCTGAGAAAAATATCCTACTGCAGAGAAAAACATCAATCTGAAACATTCTTTCTGACACCAAAACCATTCAGCTTAATGCGTGGGCTATGTGTATGGTTGGCGAGGCATGGAGAGGAGAACGGATGGAACTTGAAGTGGTAGAGCAGCAAGCGCACAGGAAAAAGATGGATCTAATTGTGTGAATGATGTAATTATTTGGCATTTGTGTGAAAAGAATATATTACCTTACAGATTTTTTTGGAAGGCATGCCCAGGTCTTAGTATGCATGGGTGGGGGCAGGGAAGAAGTGCATGGTGAGAGGAATAAGTTTGATTAAGTTTAAGATCCCCTATAGGGATTAAAATTAAATAGATACCTGATATAAAACTCACTTGTGTGTGCTGATAGCAATGAAGAGAAGGTTTGTCTTCTTTCAGATGCTGCTGAGTTAGAAGCCATAGGACTGTGTAGGAAGATGAGAGGCTAATTCTGTCACATATGTGGATGGTGAGCTTTTCACATAACATGTTGAAGGTATGCATTTTAAACAAGCTTCACTCTGGTAGAAAACATTTATAAAAATTCAGATTTCAGTTCAGATTTTTAAACCCAACCAAAAGTCAAGCTTCTCTAACAACTGGGAAGCACTCTGAACCCTAGTGATGGCAAATGCCATAGACCAGTAAAAACAAATTTTTATTGATGATACCCTTCTGCAGCATTTGTCCTCAGTATGATTAGACCATGGTGTTTTGTCTTGCTGCACACAGAATGTTAAAAGTAATCAGTTATATTTGCAGCCACTACTTTAAAGTTTTTAACATCCTGGACTGGACATATTTGGGGATAAATGGAAGTAAAATGTGACAGTCTCTGTGATACAACTGTGCCGCGTGTAAATTTAAAGCAAACACTTGTATAGATTTTGTGTGGCAAGATTTTGGTACCAGAGGGGGCTACAGGGATGACTTCTGTCAGAAGCTGCCAGAAGCTTCCCCCATGTCCGAAAAAGCCAACACCAGCTGGCTCAGAGAAGGCCCTGGTGCTGGCCAAGGCCAAGCCCATCAGTGACAGTGATAGTGACTCTGTGATAATGTGTTTAAGAAAGAGAAAAAGTTGCTTCACAAGAGCAATTGCATCTGGAGAGAAGAGTGAGAATATGTGAGAGAAACTATTCTGCAGCTGTCAAGGTCAGTGAAGAAGGAGGAGGAGGAGCAGCTAGCTCCAGGCACCAGAGCAGAGATACCCTTGCAGCCTGTGGTGAAGAGCACCGCCAGGCAGGCTGTCCCCTTTAGCCTACAGAAGTTAATGGTGAAGCAGATACCCTGTGGAGGGCCCCATACTGGAGCAGGTGGATGTGCCTGAAGGAGGCAGTGATGCTATGAAAGCCTGCACTGGAACAACTGGCAGGACTGGCGACCCCATGAGGGGACCCATGCCAGAGCAGTCTGCTTTTGAACGGCTGCACCTTGTGGAAGGGATCTATGCTGGAGCAGTTCATGAAGAACTGCAGCCTGTGGGAAATACTAATGTTGGAAAAGTTTGTGGAGGACTGTCTTCCATGGGAGGGATGTCACACCGGAGCAGGAGAAGAGTGCAAGGCGTCCTCCCATGGACGAGGAGGGGGTGTCAAAAACAACATATGAATTGACCGCAACCCCTATTCCCCATCCCCCTGTGCCCCTCAGGGGGAGCAGGTGGAGAAATTTGGAGCAAAGTAGAGCCCAAGCAGAATTAAGAAGTGGAGGGAAAGTGTTAATTTATTATACTAGCCTGCTGGTCAGATTAAAAAAACATAAAATCTGAGTATGAATGAACAACTGCTTCCATTCCTCTGAAAACAGAAAAAATAAAAGCAGGAATAGAAAGTGATCCATAAATTTTATTTTACGTGCACATACTTATTTTGGGAGAAGGGTAAAAGAGAAGCTTTTTAAGACTCACATACTGCACCTGTCACTTCCAAGCTTCCTTCTTCACCACCTGGTCCCCCACACAATAATTTATCATTGTATGTGTTGGACTCATGCTAAACATCAGTTACATCACCCAGGTGATCTACCTTAGTTCATCATCAACCCATGTGTGTGTTTTGGAGACTCAAAGCTGCTATGAAGTGTTCCTGTTTCACCCTTACACTGGAGAGCCACATACCTGAGGAGCACCCTAAGGGAATTTGGTATTCTGCCCCTTCTGGCTGCTTTCCTCTTCCCAGGGCTGGCCTGTTGTCTCTGCTGGGGTGGCTGGAAAGGCTCACAGGAGCCAGCTTGTTATTCAGACCTGGTACAGCTGGGACTGTGGTGTGAATAGCACTAAACCTGCATACCCAGTATTGCTGTCATCCTTACTGAAGAACTGCCTGACAGATGCAGAGTCAAGCACGTGGCGCTGCATTTCTAAATTAATTATGAAGGTCCCTGTTGAATTTCAGTCTGACCTGAAAGTTTGAGAGTGACCATATGGCTGCCATCCACAGCTGAGGTTACTGCCTTTGGATTCAGTTGACTCTTCAGATTTGAGTAGTCTAATTAAATCTGCCTACTTCTCCACAGAGATAATTATCAGTCTTTCTATTACTCATGTTACTGAACAACATCCCCTCTCGATGACTTTATTCATTTCAGACAGGGACAGCAGGTGCCAGATGGCAAACTGATGCTGTGTGATGCTCAGTATTTCTATCACATGGTGCTTAGAGTTTCACCTTGCTCATGTGTGTGTTAGCCTGATGGGGACAACTGCTTTGGTTCACTCTAATAAGCTCTGGAGCACGGGAAGTGATAGTGTGTCATTGCTTTGGAGGAGCAGTTTAAAGGCAGTGAACATTATTACTGTCTATATAAAAAGGGACTGGCTGTAGCCTCTTAGACTTGTAAGGAAAAGGACAGATTTTATGTCTGCTCTTTTGTGTTTCGGCTTTCAAGTTCAACAAGTATATTAAGTGCTCTTTAGGTTAGGCTGCAATTTACTAAAAGAAGCCTGACTCAAGGTTTAATTATATAGGGAAAATTTTTTCCTTATAAGGAAGTTGAGCACAAATAGGTGATGGACTGGCTGTAGCCTCTTAGACTTGTAAGGAAAAGGACAGATTTTATGTCTGCTCTTTTGTGTTTCGGCTTTCAAGTTCAACAAGTATATTAAGTGCTCTTTAGGTTAGGCTGCAATTTACTAAAAGAAGCCTGACTCAAGGTTTAATTATATAGGGAAAATTTTTTCCTTATAAGGAAGTTGAGCACAAATAGGTGATGTTCACTGGTAGCAGCAGCTCTGGAAAAAGCTGCAGTGGCCACTAGAAGGTGCCTTTTGCTTTTATTTTCAGCACAGTTTGCAGCCAAAAAGAATGGGTGGGGGTAAGTCTGTTTTCCTTCGGAAATCATAAATTACATGAAAAAAAGAAAAAGAAAGAAATTGAAACATGCATAGACAAAGACTTTGTTTATTTATTGCCAGAAGAGACCCATTAGGATTCAGTGCTGTGTTTCCATGGCATCCCAGAGGCATAAACAGACAATACAGGCTAATGCATTCAGTTAGACAGAGATTTTAAAGTCTAATGCACGATCTAAATATATCTCATATATGCCCACTATTTATTTATCTATTCTACACACTGCAGTGAGACAGAGAACTTGCTAACTATTCCAGGGTTCTAATCCATTTACATATGTGTTTCCTGCAGAGGTTCAGTACTTATGGGGTATATATGGAGGCAGCATTATTTGGTTGCCTTTCAGATTCCTCTCATTTCTCTCTGTATCATTCTCCACTTTGTTATTATCTTCGTATCTGTAAGTATCTCTGTAGTATTCTGGCTTGGAAGCCTGAAACTAATTCCTAGATCCAGTCCTTGAGGACTGGATCCTGGTGAATCAC
>NW_008606535.1:5243-15138 GCF_000691845.1 Merops nubicus
AGTGGCCTAAATGTTCCTGTTTGCTTGTTCAGTGTTTCAATTTATGAGTACAAATGTGTCATTTCTCCTCCCTTGGTTTAAAAACACCCTTTCCAAAACTGAACAAAAAAAAATCTAAGCAGGATATTCTGTCCAATCTACAACGCATAGTTTACCTTCAGTAAAATAACAGTTACAGGAGCACATCTCACAAACAAAATGTTATAACTGTTGTGGGGCTGACAGTACCTCCCTTGCCATCAGATTTTCACCTGCTTATGTGAGGTATGAGTGGAGCTTCTTGGTAATGCTGCAAGAAGTCTTGGAGGGTATGCCAGAGTGAAAGATTACCTTGGAGGGAACACTTTAGGCTGTCTTTCCTGTGTGAGATCTTCTGGTTTGTGAATTTTGTCCCAAGGGGTGCAGTGTAGGCCCACTGCTGCTTCGGTCATTTAAAACTCTGGTAGACAGAGTGCTGGAGAGTGCCACGTAAGGCTATGTCTAGATTTTTCATACAAATAAATAAAATAGGATCCTGCTGCACAGAAATGCTTTTGAATGGGACTTGTCATTTGAACTGATGCCTTAATTCATATAAATTATCTGCAAGCATTTAGAGATTCTCTGGAAGCTACAGGAGAGGAACCAGAGCAATTTTGCATACTGTTACTTACCTTTTTCTGTAGGAAAGGGAAATTTCAGTTCCTTTGTAAACACAGCTTGACAAGGAGCAGAAGTAACATAAGGTGTTTTCTTGCGTGGCCTATTTTTAATGGGATAACACATTTGAGATAGTGGAAAAGATAATGGAGAATGGTTACACAAAGAACAACAGAAAAAATAAAAACAAAAACAAAAGCTCATGGTCACAGTGAATTTCAGTGTAGCTGAGGATTTCTGCTGAAATCCTTGGCCAAAAAAAGTACTGGCACATTTATAAATGTTTTTTAGCATTCTTTTCTTGTATCTGAGAAAGAATGGATTAAAGTCAAAGGAAGAGAAAAGTATAGACAAGTAGTGAAAGACATGGGGAGGTAGGAGGGAATGCAAATGAAACGCAGGGTAAAAGGAGCTTTGTAAAAGAACTGAAAAGGAGCTGAAATAAGTAAAAAACGTCCATGCTTTCAAATAGATCTTGCAATTCTTCATCACCAGTTTTTCTGTTTACATACAAGTTTCAGAACAGAAACTGCTCTGATCAGAAGTGATCTGTCTTGATAATGTTTTATTTAAATAAAACTTATTATAATAAATTATGATATTGTTATGAATAATTAAATATAATTAAGTATTCCCTTAGAAGTATTATTTATTTTAAATGAAAAAATATTTCTCTAGAGTTTCTTCAGAAGACTATTTTATCCTTCTGAGAGGTAGAATCTCAGGTGAAAGCACTGTGCATTGTGAAGCATAGCTTGTATTATGAGAAAAAAATGCTCCTTCTGCAGCAGGCTGTTGGAGAAAAAGTATGCTTAAGAAGTTTTGGAGTCCAGCTGGTAACTCAGACTGACCTCATGATTTGTGTCATAAGGTACAAACTGTCTCCTTCTTAAGCTAATGGGATTTAGCTTTGTTGGTCTCTTGCATAATGTACTCATGGATCAAGTGTGTTCTTGTAGATATGGAAGATAAAACTGTTGAAATAATTCTTTCTGTGCAACTTTTGTTGCGAGGTTGGAGTCACACAGTATAAATATCACAAAAGGTGATTTTGTGCTATGACTTCCACTGAGATTTGTGATTGCAACTGAAAACTAAGTTTCATATTCCGTTTCTAGACAGAGTTGTCAAAGACAGCTTAGAAGAGAAGGCAGGAGCTTAATACTAAACCTATTGAGTTTTCTTGGAAAAGAAATAGAAGAGCTTCAAAAACAAGTTTCACAGGCGCAGCAAAGTTACATCAGCAATTTCCTTGGGGATATCTGAAGTCTGTAAGACCACATACTGCACTGCTGAAAGCTGGAGTACTCTCACAAGACTGGCTGGGGTGTTTCTGGTTCCCATGTTTACTGCCAAGCCTTTGGAATTAGCAGATACCAAACTGAATTACTTAGTACTGCTAACACTTACTGCTACCATTATTACAGATAATGAGAACATTATCGGTTTGCCATGGAGTTAATACTTTGGGAATGGAGTAGGTGCTGGAAAAGTTTCTGTTGAACAGCACAGGGAGGAATACCTGGGTCTGAAGAACAATGCAGGCTGGGTAATAGACTGACACTTAAGCTCAAGCGAAGCGGGCAGGTGTTTTGGACAGGCAATCGCTGGGTTTGAGGTGGTTGCTGTTAGTGGTCAGAAATTTCCTTGCCTGCCTCTTGCTTCCCCTCTGGCAGTGAGAAACTGGTTCTCCAGGGACAAACGCAGCATCCTCATCTCCGTGGGTGCTGATCATCTCTGCTCACCCCTTGGCCTGCCCACTGCTGCCTGATGAGAGAGGTCTTGGCCCACGGTACCTCCGATAGCCTTCTTCAGTTTTGCTAATGGCTGTGGGATGTGAACTTTGCCTTTGTGGGAGTTATTTTGTGTAACTTGTGGAAGGCCTTGACCTGAGTCTGGCTGCAAGGCTCCAATCTTTTCTGACTCTAAATACTTGAGAAATTGCAAAGATCAATTTGTAATTCTGATATGCAAAAGCGAAAAAGATATTTGCCCTATGGCTTTGTCTCTAGCTTCAAATGTGTTGGCCCAGATTTCTTTAAAAATTAGCTAGACATTTACATTAAAGGCAATTGTTTTAAAGTATCAGAGATTTTTCATACAAAGCTAATACTTTTTACATTATTTTTATGACTTCCTTGAAAAAAGTGGACAACAGAGAAGATCAAAAGGTTTCATATCTTTATACTGTCTTAATTGTGATGACTATGATATTTTAACTACCTTTTGAAAACAAATGATCCATTACTACCACATGCCTATTGAAATGTGTTCCTTTCCTTTCCTTTCCTTTCCTTTCCTTTCCTTTCCTTTCCTTTCCTTTCCTTTCCTTTCCTGTCCTGTCCTGTCCTGTCCTATCCTGTCCTGTCCTGTCCTTTCCCTCCTCCCCATTTTTAATATTCTTAATCTGTCTTTATCTCAACCCATGAGTTTTTGCACCGATTCTTCCCCATCCCACTGATGGGAGGATTGACTGAGTGGATGCATGATGCTTGGTTGCCTGTTGGGTTTAAACCACAGTATCACTGCATATATGACACTTCTTTGTGGGGTTTTCTATAGGGTGAACAAAGTAGTTCCCTATGGGACACTACCGTGATCTTTCAGTGAAAGCAACAAGGACTAGACTTGACCATATTTGCCTCTATCCTATGGATGTTATACTGTCATTTGTGTCCTATCCTACATCACATGCTACATTACACTCCTAAGTGACTTCACTTGCCCTCAGGTAAATATCGCAGACCACACAGCAGCATCCATCAACACAATACCAGAAAAACATCATTTTGATATCTGCACCCTGATATTGCACAGAATCACAGAATGTTAGGGGTTGGAAGGGACCTCTGGAGATCATTGACTACAACCCCCTTGCCAGAGCAGGACCATCTAGTTTAGGGCAGGTCACACAGGAATGCAGCCAGGTGAGTCTTAAAATTCTCCAAGGTAGGAGACTCCACAACCTCCCTGGGGAGCCTGTTCCAGTGCTCTGGAACCCTTACAGTAAAGAAGTTCTTCCTCATGTTGAGGTGGAACTTCTTGTGCTCCAGCTTGTAACCATTGCCCCTTGTCCTGTCGCATGGTACAAATAAAACGAGGTTGCCTCTTCTTTCCTGACACCCAGTCCTCATATATTTATACACATTGATTAGATCCCCCCTAAGTCTTCTCTTCTCCAGACTAAAAAGCCCCAGGTCTCTCAGCCTCTCCTCATAAGGCAGGCGTTCCAGTCCCCCAGTCATCCTCATAGCCCTTTGCTGGACTCTCTCCAGTAGATCTCTGTCCCTCTGGAAATGGGGAGCCCAGAACTGGACACAATACTCCAGGTGAGGTCTCACCAGGGCAGAGTAGAGGGGGAGCAGGACCTCCCTTGTTCTGCTGGACACACTGTTTTTAATGCACCCCAGGATACCATTGGCCCTCCTGGCCACAAGAGCACACTGCTGTCCCACGGACAACTTGTTGTCCACCAGGGCTCCAAGGTCCCTCTCCACGGGGCCGCTCTCTAGCACATCACTCCTAACCTACACTTAAAGCACAGTGAAATGAAAAAATCACAGGTAAAAGCCCAGTGGTGACTTTAAATCACAGGGCTGAACAATGGGAGTACTGGGCCAAGCCTTGTGCAGTGTGTGGACCTGAATGGTTAACCACAGAGAAATTTAGCTCCAAAAAAGGCATGAGCCAGCCTCTACCATCTGGCCTGTTAACAGGGCATAACCTTCCCCATCAGAAAAATCCAGTGGTGTAGACCCAGTCTTAATGTTTGCTACTGTTATTCAAGGAAAATGGAAAGAAAACTGGTTTGTTGTATATTCTACTGGTACTTTTTCTTTTATGCTGACAAACAGTTTTAATTAAGTATGTAAGTACAAACAGCTCAACTGTAGTCCAAACATACAAACGAGGCAATGTTTCTGTAATCTGACTTTGACTATCTCATTGCAATACTTTAAAATTTATTCGTTAGAGTACTAAGTAATTTTGAACTGTGTTCATACCGCCATCTTATAGTGTAGGTATTTAAGTTACTGCATCGCCTAATATCTGTAAACCAGGACTATTTACTCTATGTATGTTCATAACATCTTTATGAGGCAGGAAAATATTGTCCTAATTTCACTGGAGGACACAATGTGTTTTTGGAGTTTGCTGAAATCTTGAAAAACGTAGGTCTTGTGCATAAGATCCTGAGTTAAGGTGAAATGCAGGAGTTACTACATGTTGGGGTTATTTCAGTCACCCAAATCCAGATGTGAAAGAGTATTGTGGAAAAGATGAAGATGAGGGTGTGTTGCATCTTAAACAAAATAGTCCGAAGAAGTTTCATATACTGGAAAGAAGTTATTGAACAGTTCTAGTTGTCTTTCTAAAGTAACACTAACTGGTATTTCCAGCCCAAGGAAGTTAAACTTCAGCTCCTGGCATTGGGGTTAGACTGGTTCACTCCTATAGGAAGTCCAGTGCTCTTTGGATGAATCAGTGAAATATTAAGTTTGACTTAGTGAACATTTAGATCTTCTCATCTGAGAGTGAAACCTCAGTTCAATGCTTAGAAGGAAGGAAAAGAAAGGAGATAACCAAGTAAAAGTTTGAATGGGTGAAATAATCCATTATTTTTGTGCCTAATGGCATTTGCAAACTGGGATATTTTACTGATTCAATACCTGTTTGTTTACATCACCTTGGTGTTTGGAATTGCATATTTATGCATTGTATTATTATTTCATGTGCTGCACACTGTATTTTATGGTGACGCTAAAAATAAATCCTACTACATTAAGCTCTGGATCAGACAACAAAGAAAACTGTTAGAGAAGCATTCCTAAAATACTCCATCACCAGGCAGCAACACGAAGAGCTCCTTTTTTTTTGGTAAATGTGTTTATAAAATATTTCTCTCTTTTGCTGTTTGCTACATTAATTTTGTATTTTAGATGAAAAATTCAAACACAAACAAATATTTTAAAGTACATGACATTTGTGGAGTGCTTGGCAGGTGCCACTTAACAGCATACTGTTCACTTGCTGGATGTGTAATAACATTGGCTGCAGCATGAGTCTTGTCCACCCCTTGGAATCTGGAGCTGGGGGACATTAAGGCTGGGGGCATGAGGTGGGACAGCAGGAGAGGGAGCCCTTTATACAGTAAAAGGCTTTGGCTGAAGATGGTCCCTTTCCAAGTTCTTAGGTCCCTTCTGTAACACCAGACACAGGATTTGCTATACCCTCAGCATGGACTGTGCCAACTAATGGAAAAGGAAGCAGCACCGTCTGGTTGAAGACGGCCTGTTGCTGCTTCCTTCTGAGTTTGGTAAAGGAAGACCATTGGTCAAAGCTTGAGGAAAACGTGCCCCATGTTCCCATTTTTTTAAAAAAGTGCAATTTCTGTTTGTTTCTGACTTAGGAAGGGAATGAGGCCAATGGTTGTGTCAGCTGGAGGCTAATAACCTTTCCTGCTTAGTACGATGTGCCAGTATACAGACTGGCCTACACAGAGGATTTGGCCACACTCCTCCTTGGGCCTGGCCAACCCCAGCTGTGTGCAAAGAGCAACCAGGACCTTGGCAGTGGCAGTCTTTGTGCCCAAGATGTCTCTGCCTTATCTGGGAGCTTTTTCTACTGTTTGAGCAGTACTGTATGCCCCACTGCCCTGCATGGAGCCTCTGTGGAGAAGTGGTGGAGGTGGTTGTGAGGATGGATAAGACTGGGAAGATGCTGAGGCTCAAAGCTCCTTTGACAGTTGGCAGCAGCAACAGGAAGGGCAGCAAAACCAAGGTGTGGCATCAGGTATTCCAGACCAAAAGCATTTCCCAGCCTTCACCCTCACTTTTTACTCATTCACCAAGAAGTTATGTACAACACAACCCTGAAACTTCTCAAAGAAAGAAACAATGTATTTTTTCTTATGGTTGAAACTATGTATTAGACATAACCATTTTGAAATGTTATGGGCTGTTTCAGGTCCTTCTCATAAGGACGATAAAGAGCAGGAAGGTTTCTTTGACTACATTTCTGTCCCAGATGTGTAAAAGTTCAGGGTTTCTTGCCTAAAAACTTGGTGCTCTCTTCCAGTGAGAGTGACAAATAGTTGATTTTGGCTGTCAGAAGTACAGAGTTTTCAGTGGGTTTTGTACAGTTGCAGTTTAATGAACTTTTTGCTTTTTCTTTCTCTTCAGTTCTTTGCATTTTAACATATAGTTATCTTCTTTTAGAAAGGTGTCATACTGACTATACACAGTTGATAATCAAAGGAACCTGGCCTCTGTGAAAGGTCAGAGGAGTTTTCCTGAGCTGCTGATACTACATAGTCAAAACATGAGTAAACTCTTCCATTGCATCTATTCCCAGTGTTGCTGCCCTAAAGTTATATGCTGGCCCCAGGTTTGTTCTGTACATGCATCATGGAGAGAAATGTTTCTTTAAAACTGAACCTCCTGTGCCTCATCAAGTAATTTGTGTTTCATTGCATGATGCTGGTAGGTATCAGACATATAACAGCTGAAGTGTCTTGCAGAAGTGGGTAACAATATCACTGTCTGCACATGCAGTTCCTGGGGGTTTTGAAATTGTACTAACATTGTCTCTTTTGTGGGAGAAATGGTCTAACCTTGTGAACTCTGCAAGTCTAAATGAACAAGTGCTTTCACTTACTACAGGTTTACCAACTTTACAGAGAGGCCGGGTGTCTGTGGTGTAAGCAAGAAAATGATCCTGATGTGGTAGGATAAAAAATTACCTTAGTCACAATAAGCCATGTAGGAATTACTAGGCTGTTTTCCAAATGAGATTTCTGGGATGCTTCTAGCTATGTCCTATGTAAGGTTATGTCATTTCATATGATACTGCCAGTTCCTTCTTTTCACTTTTTATCCTTGAAGAGAGATTGTTCACAAGGATTACTCTACTTTATTGTCCAGAAATATCAGTTATGATTAATACTCTGCCTTGGATAGTACATCATATTTTCCCTTTGGGGCACCAAGTGCGGTGTCCTTTCGTACACTTTGCCAAGCTGACAAACAGGTTCAGCTATATTGTGTTTACACAAGGACATATTTTCTGATGTCTACTGTCTGCACGCATTATCAGATTGGACTGAAGTATCTAGGGCTTGAGATAAAACCAAGCTAAGCAATATATGCCTATATGACTATTGAAAACTGGAATTTCAGAAACTGTGTTGTATTATCCTGGTTTGCAGCTCACTGCAGAGTGAAAACAAAAGATGAACCAACTAAAATTAAGGTCTAAGTTCACAAAATAAAATATATAGCAGACTGTTGCTACAGAAGGATTCGAAGAAGTAATTTGTATTCAGTGAATTAAACGTAAAACGACAGTATTTGAGCTCAACACTAAAAAGGATATTCTTATACTGAAAACATAAATACATTAGTAAACTGAGAAAGTTCTTTCTTCAACAGTGGACACTCTTTGCTAATTCAAGGGCTACTTTCTCTTTCATCCTCCTGACTGTATTGGAAGTCTTCTCTCCTTGCTAAGTGGTGAAACGTATATGGAAGTGACGTAAGACTGAGGAAATTATTGAGACTTTTATTCTTCTAGGAGTGAAATTATTTCAGGGCGTGAAGGTATTTCAAGTGAGAAAGACAGAAATCAAACAATAGGAAAGGAAAGGAAAGGAAAGGAAAGGAAAGGAAAGGAAAGGAAAGGAAAGGAAAGGAAAGGAAAGGAAAGGAAAGGAAAGGAAAGGAAAGGAAAGGAAAGGAAAAAAGAAGTGAGGGAGTGTTCAGGACACTAAAATATCTTTCTTGTACATTAAGCATTATATTTGGATGCCAGTTTCAGTAATAAAATGCATTGATTGACTGATAGTTAATCATACGTGCTGGAAATACTGTATTTCTAGAAGATATTATGTGTATATAGGACAAAAAAATACATGTGTATGTGTCTGTACGCATATGTGTGAGTACTTTTAGTTACAAAAGCTAAATCTATACATCTCCTGGCTCATTTAATTACATGACTGTCAGGGCTCAGCTCTGTTATTCGGGGAATTATTTCATACCTTCTAGGCTATGTCAGAAGTAGCATGTGTTGCATATCTGTCAGCCTCATGTACTGCTTATAAATGCACATGCTTGTACTTCAACAGCTACCATTCTTACCTATTTCTTTTGATTAATTACCTTGAAGAAAGTCTCTGGCTCAATAGGCCTGTGGTAGACAACTTTTAACAGCGGGCTGCTCATACACCAACATACCCATGTTATCTCACCATGTTTAATTTCAGTTTCAGAGAAAAACTTCTTCTTATCTCATGAGAAGGTAACATCTTGTCCTGAGAACTTATGCAGAGGTGTAAAGCAGTTTTACATAACTTTATCTTTCTGTAGTTGTTCTTTTTTGTTGCTGTACGAATAATGATGACTAAACATGAGACCTTCTATCCTCTTAGCTACCCCACTATCCCCCACAGACTTCTGCCATTTGTGCTCATATTGTGTTTTTCTTCTTTGCCTGAGAGCTTTTATAACATGCTTTCAGCCTTCAGATCTGTAGCACTTTTCATGGATCTCATGCTTGTCTGAGTTACACTGGTGGCTGGTAGGGTCATGTTTACTATACTGTCGGTTTGCCAATCTGTTCTGTAAAGTGCATTCAAAGCATGGAAAAGCTAAATTGCTATTGTATGCAACCACACAATGGCTGTGGATAGCTGGGAGGTCTGCCTGTGATGGCTGCATATATGGCATGTTGTAAATTCAAACAATACCTAAGAAGGTTATCCTTTTGAAAGCTCTGTGTGTAATCCCCTGTTTAGCTAGACATCTGTATCTTCTTCTGTACTTGATGAGATTTCTGTGTAGAAATTATCCTCCATTTTTAAGGAAGACAGAAGATGGGATGGAGAAATTTGGAAAGAGACCTACAACCATTACATTCATTCAAGGCCTGAAAATGTTATCTAGACACGCTTTATGGGCAGGTAATTAGTCAGTTGTTCAATTGTGCACCTTATGGAAATCTGTTACAGAGTTTTTATGTTTAAACACTTAAAGGGAAGCATTATCATTTTCTTATTTTGTTTTTTAAAATTCCAAGGTATATTTATTGTAGTTTATTATAGCTTGTTTGCAGATCTTCCTTTGGAAATGACAGCCTTTTAATGTACTTATCTCTTTATTTCTAGAGTTGTATCTGCTTAACTTGAAAATAACCAAAACTCCTTCTAAATTAATGAAATAAAACAAAAAAAGCAGGTTGCCTCAGGCCACCCGTCAAA
>NW_008606536.1:0-40033 GCF_000691845.1 Merops nubicus
ATAAATATATTTATATTTATAGAGTTAGGTAAAGCTGTTTTTATTCTGATCTGATTTCTATATAAAATTCAACTAGTCTCTGATTTTAAAAGATAGTGAAAACAAAAAGAATAGTTTTATTTCACTGCTCTTCACAACCCATTAGAAATAACTTTCCCATGTTTCCTAATACACAACTATGATGCTAAATTAATTTAACAGGCACAAGTTGCAATAAGATGATGAAATCACAACAGATAATTGTTCATGCCAGCTCTCTATCCAGGCTAAAGGATAGTGCTTCTATTAGTGGTCAATAGTGAAAGCTCAGGAGAAAAATGTAAAAACAGGGTAAACATGAAACTGTAGTTCTTTCAGAAATTGGCAGTTTGGGTCCTCCCCAAGCAAAGATTTCATTCAGACTATTTGTTTTTCACAGCCACCTATGTTACTGGCAGCTTATGAGATTTATTACACAGTCTAAATGGATGTGTCTCGTTTGAGCTATTCTAATTTTCACACGATTTCCCATGTTTCATCTGTCTTTCTTGAATACTGTGATGAGTACAGTGTAAAGAGCCTCAAGAAGAGTTTGTGATGTTATAAAAGGATATGAAAAGCTTGTTCATGTGAAAGCAAAGATTTCTGAGTAAATCTTAAGGATACTGTCAACTTGAAGAGTAGTCAGTTAGAATCTGTCATAAATTGAAGCAAAAGACACTTAATCCTGGTTTGTCAATTGTAATTTTAGAATCTGATTTTACCTTTTAAAAACAAACAAAAAAGAGTTCTCTCTTCTCATAATAAAACTGTGTAAATGATGGGGGAAATTCTGTATATAAAGCAAACCTCACAAACCAGAGAAATATTTTAAATCTGTGCCATTTACAGTAAACTGATGGCTATAATTTTTGTTTAGCTGAAAGCATATTTTACCGTGATTGTAATTTTTTTTTTCCCATTTAAAATAGATTCCAGTCACTCTAGGAGCTATCACTAAAATATGTCACATATAAATTTAAAGGTACATGATTATGTCAAAATTTCCAAGTTCTTCCTATAGGTACATGAAAATTGCGATAATTTTGTTTTCTATTTTTCTTTTCCATTTTTTTTTTTCTGTTCTTCAGTTGTACTTCCTCTTCTCCATAAATATTGTGAGCTTTTTTGTTGTATCACTAGAACTGAAACAACAGACCTATATTCTGAAAGTTCTGAAAATAAGGGAAAATACTGATTCAAAAGGGGACTTCTGTAAGACATTTTGGGAAATCAAGTAGATTTTTTAAAATTTATTAATAGTGAAAGTCTTTTAAATGATATTTACAGGCATCTGACTATCCAGTTGTACTGTCTTTGGAGAACCACTGCAGCCCTGAGCAACAGGAAGTAATGGCAGAGCATTTAGAAAATATTCTAGGTGAAAAACTTCTTACTTCAACACTTGGTGAAACAGTGGTGACCCAGCTACCATCTCCTGAGGTAATAACATTGTATTTTTCTCTGTGAAAAATAGGGGGGGGAAAAAAAATCTATTTTTTTTTTTTTTTTTAATATTCTAAAACTGAATTTAGGAAGCTACTCATCTTGTGCCTGAAATAAACTTTAGGTGGTAACAAAAAATAATTAGCAACACGATATAACCCCACAACAAAAGATAAAGAAATGAAAAAAGCAAACATTAACCTTTCAGATTAATATGGAAATTTTTCTTTGAAGGAAAAATAGTATAATATTGAAATGTGTATTTATTAAAAGCTGACATACCAACATTTTTGTAAAGCCTTAGATTCTACAGTTCATAATAATCTAACCTCTGGTGCTTTATCTTATTTTTATTCAGTTTAATTTTATATTCAAATACAGTTAAGTAAGGTTTGTGGGTTGAGTTTATTTTACATGGCAGCTGTAGTTATGTGTCTTGTTGATTTGAATCATACTTAACACTGAGTAGACCTGCATATCAAAAACTCAGTAGTGACACTGAAAGTACTCTGATTTTTTTAAAGTAAACTATTACTTAATATGAATTAAGGTGTCATGGTGTGATTCATCTACAGAAGTCCTGTGTTGGAGACATGGTAGTCTAAGCACAGAAAAGAACATCTGCCTTTAAAGAGGGTATATATGAGTGTTATGCAAACACTGGATTAATTTAATTTTGGAAATTTCAAGTTACTGAAATATTGCATTTTAATGAATAACTTCAAAGTTTCTGTTGACCTGAAAAGTAAAAATTTTGAGGTTAAACTGAATGTTTCTCTCCACTCTTCTCCTCTCTTCCCTTCCTTTTTTCTGAAATGAGGCTTCCAGTGTTTTAGTTTTAAAAGAAGAAACAAAGTATAAATTTGTAAACAACATTATGCTTTGAACCAAAATTTTAAAAGCTTCACTTTAAACATTATAGTATATCTGTTTCCTGGCAGTTTGTTTTTTTGTTTCTTAGATTGAAAGAATTTCCCAAAATTTAAACACATTTTTGAAATTGAAACCTTAATTTACATTTTTTTTAATAACAATGTTGATGGAAGTATTTAATCAAGTTCTATTACTGCAAAAGCATTCTTTCTTTTTCAGTGTGTTCCTCCCTAGGGCAACGTTTCTCAGCTGGTGTCTTGAGACCCCTGGGATATAAAATCAGAAAAGGCAATTAGATGGGTGTTGAAAATTTCATTGCAAACTAAAACAAATAAATTCCTATTGTTCCAGTCTTTGCACATAATTTTCTTTCAAGGACAAAGGATTTTTTTTTTTTTTAAATCTCTTGTAACACAAATATACGCATATATACAAAGCAGTTATTTAGACTTGTCACTGCTACCAGTGATGTATCAGATCTATTTTATACCTTTTTTCTTAGAGTAATTGAAAAAGGAACAATGCAAATGAAAAGTGTGGGGAGGAAACACTGTCATTAGGAAAGATAACACACAAAGTGATTCATTTTTGTAAAGGAACTGTCATAGAAAACCATTTTTGTGTGTCCAAAAAAAATTTGACATTGCACGAAGTATTGCCATACTACAAATAGAGTGGTAAGCTTTACTTTTGACAAGCATCTGTTTGAAGAACCACTTTTGGTCCATGTTCAGAAGGGTTTTAGTAGTATTATATCCTTAAAGCTTGGGAACTTGTGTATATTGAGGGCCTGGGTAAATTCATTATAATTTGAGTGAGTCAGGTGATGAACTGCTTTAACTTATGCTTAAGCCTGCTTTATTTAAGCAGTTGAAAAGAGATATTATAGAACTATAAATGATGAATTTAAAATACTGCTCATGAGAAGGATTCTCAGTGTATAAAAAAAATAGTTGTCACCTATGTCATTTACTGTTCCACACTCTTCAAGATGGAGCCAGAATCGGGAAGAAGTTATTGCATCTGATATGATTCTGTTAGAACCCAACAGATAAAGCCACCCCAGGAAGAAAATTGCATCCAAAGTGTTAGCATCAATAATGGAGTAAAGGCACTGTTCTTTAGACATGACAGTCTTCTGATCTCTAATATAAATCTAATAAGATATACAAAGTATCAGAACAATTAAAGTTCATTGTAGTTGCTCAGATATGAGATTGGTTGAACAGAATGGTGCATTCATTGGCATGGCTCAAGTGCAGCAAATACACTTGCTTAGAGGCTGATATGACTGATAGCCTGATAACCTATTCTGAAAAAAATTGCTACCAATAATGCACTCAAAGGAATTTCTGTACCTGTCTACATGAGGACTTTTCTTGCAAAATTCTCATCAGGTAACTATCTAACTATATTACATTCGTCTGACACAACAGGGAAAGCTTTGAAATCAGTTTCCTCTTTCAAAACTTTCCTATGTAACTCACCTGTATTTATGTGTCAACCTGTATCTTTCATTAAATATTGAAATAAAAAAAAAGTAAAAAAGAATTAGAAAATATAGCAAAACCCAACATTTTTAAAAAGAAATTGACATATACTCTAATTCAGCCTATTAACATGTCTTAAATTTTCTTTGTAGAGTTCTGCTCAGCATGGTTTCAGTTCACAGTTCACTTTCAGTGATTTGTGTTATCTATTGTTGGAGTCTACTTCAGACTAAGAAAAAAGGCAAATTTTTTCTTGGGAAAAAAAAAGTTTGTCTTACCTCAGGGTATTTACATCTTTGCTAACAGTTCATAAACAGAATTTTAGAAACTGTCTGACTTAAAACATCATGGCCCACTTTTATATGATGACACAAACTACACTTTTTTTTACCTAAAGCAAATTTACATATAGGACACAAAAATACATCCATATAAATGTTTTCCTTTGCTTGTATACCAGGTCTTTTTTATTAGCTTGTAGAACTGAATCTTACCTTTGAATAACAAAACAGAAGACCAAAAGTGGATAGACTTGCTTTTAAAAAATGGGAAATGAAAATGTAAAGGAGAATTCAGAACTCTTTAAAAATAAGAGTAGCATTACTCCTATTAAAACTCTTCTAAAAATATCACAGGAAAAAAATGAGTACATCAAGAAGAAATGAAGGAAATGTTAGAGGGCATCCTTATTCTGAATCACCAGTGCAGAGACTAATCAAATTTAACTCTAGCATGGCAATGATAGATATTAAACATGGATATCTCATTCCACTGGCACATTGAGAAACTACTAATACAAGATCTGAAGTGATAAGGGGATTATCAGCAATGGAGATTGCAACGTAAATAAATGGAATGTCTATTTCTTTGCCTATGGCTCTAGTTTCTCTTATAAAGCTTTGGTTTTATATATATATTTCTATCATCCATGCTTTTCATGTTTACTGAATGTGTACCTTAAAAGACAATAATTCAATTATCTTTTATTCAATGTGTAAGTATTTGTTCCTTGTTTCTGTAACATTCCCAGCAGTACAGACTTCCTTTTCTCTAGTGTGCATGAAACTTAAGGAACATTTTTGTGTATTACTTTATCTAAGGACCTAAGTAAGTCCTGTCACTAACTGTTACAGCTACTGCACTGTTCCTGTGAACAGAGGAATTGACAAATGTCTGCCACCTAATAGCTGTTTTACTGTGAATATTGTCTCATAAATCTAAGTGAAATTTATACTCACAGGATTCAGGTGCATAGATGAAAGCCATCTTATCAGAAATCATAACCTTTAATGAATTTATTCCCTGCAATCTATACTATGGAAGTTGAAACATGCCCATTTAAAACCAGAGAAACTGCTTAGGCAACAAATTACCAAACTCTCTTAATTTCCCTGATTAGGTAAAGTCAGCATGTATAATGACATAACATCAATAATTTTAGTTTGGTACACCAGACAGATGTGCACAAACATACTAATAAAGTAGGATAACAAATTTCCAGGAGCTGCACATTTAGCTAAAAAAAATGTTCAAATTAATATCAGATAAGTGGCTCTAGGTCTATATATAGAAATGAATTCACACATGGCAAAAAAAGTAAATGTCCTGTGTCTTACCTGACCACCACCCCTGACATTTACTTAATTTTCTATCTTAATCTTACAGTGTCAGCATCTGTGTATCTATATGGTGAAGAGTCCTTTTTTCCTCTCATGGGGTTAAATATTCACATTCTGTTGTGTACTTGATCTCCAGATTCTGTTTGTTTCAATTTCTTTTGACTTCTGCCTGACTGGTATCTATAGTCACTTCTTTATGTTGCCTCACTCCATTATAATTAAGAAACAGCTTTGAATGTGAGTTAAACAATATCTAGATATGAAAACCTACAATTAATCCATACACAGTTCTAGTTACTAATGTTTACCCTCTTTTCTACAGGCATTAAAATTCAAAATTCTGATAAAAAATAAAAAAGTTGGAACAATTGAGGAAGGTATGCTCAGGAGAGGTCTTGACAGTCATGGTGAGACAGGAGATATTTCTGATTTTGAAAATATGTCTGATGATGATGAGACTGATGAAAAATCTTCTCCTCACCCAAAGAGTGCTCCCTCAAAGAGTACTCCCTCAAAAAGGAAAAGGGATTATAGTCCTTCAAGCCCACCTCGGAAAAAGGCAAAGGTAACTTTTGTTGCAGTTGAATTTAGAAAATGCACAGATGTATGCCAGCTTTTTTTTTTTTTTTTCCTTTTTAAATGAAGGAGTAAATTATCTTAAAGTAGAGGCTAAATTTGATAAATTTAATATATTTTGAAATAAGTTGTTTTAGCTCAAGGCTCCAGAGTTTTCCTGATTCTTACAAGACACTCCAAGCTGGAATATATTTTAGTGTCCAATGAAAAAGCAACTGTTCCTTCTGCTTCCACCCTATACTCTGCCTCCATTTTTCACTTTCAAGTCTTGTGCTTGTCCCAGGTGCTCAATACCACAATAGATCTAAGATAAAGTTTCCCAATTCCTTTGTTGGTCTCAAGGCCCTCCTGGAGCCATGAATGATGAATACTCATAGCACTCCCTGATGATGAAGGACAGTGAACTGTTTCTTTCACCAGATGACCAGTCTACCTTGGAGATTTTGAATCACAGAACCACTTTGGTTGGAAAAGACTTTTAATATCATTGGGTCCAACCATTAACCTGATGCTACCAAGTCCACTGCTAAACCATATCTCCTAGCACCACATCTACACAGCTTTTAAACACATCCAAGGATGATGACTCAACTATCTCCCTGGGCAGCCTGTTCCAATGCCTGACAACCCTCTCACTGAAAAAAATTCTTCCTAATGTCCAGTTTAAACCTTGCCTAGTGCAGCCTGAAGCCATTTCCTCTTGTTCTATTACTAGCTACTTGTGAGAAGAGACCAGTGCCTACCTCTCCATAAAGTCCTTTCAGGTAACTGTAGAGTGCAATAAGGTCTCCCCTCAGCCTCCTTTTCTTCAGACTAAATAGCCCCAGTTGCCTCAGCTGCTCTTCAGAAGAGCATGAAGAGTTTCCATTCCCCAGTTTGCTTCTGTTCTGACTATATGCATTAAATTAGATGTAGAGTTCTGGTTGCCCTAAAACATTTTTAAGCACTTATAATAGGAAAAGAATTTTACATTTGTGATGTAGAGACTTAACATTAAATACTATTTCTGAAAGAGAGTGTAAAAAATTGGTGTAATCTTTTTGATAGTCAAATTGAGCTTCATAATTTTTTATGAGTAGTAATTCTCTGCCATGGAAACCTGTTTCTCCATCAGGGTTCAAACTGCTTTACTCAATTTTTTTTTAAGCAGAAGCACCCAGTATCCAATCACTTTTGCACATCATGCTCTGATTTTCTGAATGCAAATAGGCTGGCAATGCTCCTCAGGGCTCAGTGTTTTTGCTGAAAGGCAGTTTTTCTTCCTCTGTGTCCCTTGTCTCTAACTGATTTGAAGGTCAAGATCTTTGCTTCTTTCTTTTTCCATCTGATAAAGAGAGACAGTAAGGAAAAATTCTAAGGAAGGATGGAGTCATCTTTGAACAAGGAAAGACAATTTTCTATATAATAGAGTCACATATATCTGTAACATCATGTTACAGACCAAAACATCTACCAAATGCATCAGGGTCAACAGGAGCAACAACAGATGCCTGGTCATGTTTCACAGGCAAAAGAGGAAATGGCTTCTGGCATCCCACTCTATGAGAGTGGAGCATTTATTCTGAAGTCCCACTCTCTTGCTCTATTGAGGGGTGGGAGAGCATTTGAATCCACACCAGAATACCCTACAATACTGTTGGCTTCAGCTGTGTCACTGCTTTCCAGATCCAGAGAGCTGTAATATTCAGGAATTCTGTGACAGTAGACTCTTACTCATCCTCATAGGACATAGCCTTAGAATAATTAATTCACCCAAACATAGTGATTGCCTGCTCATGGCTTTTAAACTATTATTAGGTCAGATGATAATTTGCCCTCAAAAGATTTGGTGGAATGTAAATATTATTAGCACCATCAGCTCTTTGCTGTCTATTACCACTAATTAGCTACAAGTTCATGCTAAATAAATGAACAGGCCACATAGTACCTCAGTGTAAGAGATAAGACCCTGGTTAAATTTTAGTCACTTCAATGTACAACAGCCTTTACATTTGCTTGCTTTGGTAATGGTTCAAGAGCAGCAAAGACTTTGGCCAAAGAGCTTTCCATTTTAATTAAGAAAATTAAAGCTTTTCTAACTTCAGAGTAACACTTGGAAGAATACACCTGTGATTGATTTGCTTGGCATAGTGAAATATTCTCACATTGTTCTACATTTTGCAGTTGAGTTTGTGCTATTGATGTATAGATTGTCCTGCTCTTTTTTTTAATTTTTTTTTTAAAATTTTTCCTCCAAGTATTCCTACCAGTATACTTTTTCTACTATTTTATGTATTAGGATTATGAAGTTTTAAATATATTTAAAATGAGTAATGTTAAGAGTCATGACAAATGGTGTAAATTTACATATCATTCTCAGAAGCAGCAAAATTACAAAGCTGTCCTACAGAACATTGTGCTAGAAAACACTGGAAACATCTCTCCTTTCATCCTATAATTGCTATGATGAACACAGAGACAATAACCTTAATACCCCCTGACTGGATCAACTCTCACTATCAAAAGTCATGTCTTATGCTCCAATATTGATAAACTGTGACACATTTTCCCATGCTTTATACAGCCAAAATGATAATTTCTTCTGAATTGTTAATAATAATAATGAAATACATGCTATCGTGATTTATTTTTCCATTTTTTTATATTATGATTATTAGAAGAAGAAGACAAAAATAGCCCTTGCGCTGTCAGACCTTGTGATCTATACCAAATCTCAGAAGTTTATGACCTTTGACTATTCCCTAGCTAATCAGAAGTGCTATGAAAACAATTCAATTGGAGAGGTTCGAGCACGGAAATTTGTAAAACATTCAGGTAATTTCTTTTGAATTAATCAGATAAAAGTTACAAGGTTACTCTGGTTCACAGCCTATGCATTGGAAGAGCTAAAAGTTTATTAAACACATGCTGTCCAATTTTATTTGGTTGGTTTTATAACACTGTTTTGGAAATATCTTGTAATTTGCACTGCATTTTTATATCTGAGTTGGTTTTGTAAGGAAAATTGAAATCCAGCTTTGTTTTAATTTCTTGTAGTTTTATGAGAACAAATATTAACATTACATACAAAATGTGCAAATACCTTTTGATTCATTGTGTTCCACATCAAATAATTTAGAAGTTGCCATCAATACTTGCAAACGTGTGGACTAGATTTCACTCCCCATATATGGTCTGTAGTAGTCGCTAGAGTTGGGCATACAGGACCCTTGGCTTTGATGGTAACTGCAGATAAGATAATCTGCATTGGCAGAATGAATAAGCCCCATAGAAAGCAGTTTGCTCCATTGGACCAGATTGTTCACACCAGCAAAGCTGGGTTATTCAGAACTCATTCTGTGTTGGAGCATCTCCATTTGGTGCAACCAACACAATGCAGCCTCTGCTGTTCTAATTCCAGCTGTCTGCCAACAGCCTTATGGGAGTGTTAAGAACAGTGATTGCTGCCCTTTCAGAATGAACTCTGCCACAGGACCATTCATTCAGGGCCAGCCCAGCTGCCATGCACCATTTTGTGGAGATGATTCAATGCTTGGTTAGGTGAATAGTGCTGAACAATATCAAAACAAGAAGGCATTTGCCAGCTGTCCATACTCAAGAGTCCTTGCTGTTTCCTCTAGCAATCTAGTGAGCATAAAAGTAGGCCTATTAAAGAGAAAAAAAAAAAAAAAAAAAAGAAGCAAGGATCAGAGTGGTGACCCTGGAAGTGTAGAGCTTTCTATTTAATTACTAAAAGGGAATAGTGTAGATAGAAATCACCTGAAGTTTTCTGTATCTGAGTAGTTTATGCCTTTGTTGGAGGGAATACTTCTAGGAGGAAGAAAATCATTTGAATAGTTAACTGAAGATTGTAAAGAAACCAATGAAGTGTATTTCAGAAATGTGCTGTTCACTGGTCTTGAGGTTATTAAATCATTTTATTTAAATCTCAAAACAACAATCAAGCTACAATCATTTTGGGATGATTATTTCTCTATTGATCTATTCAAGAATGAGTGAGCTTTTTGATCAATTTCCTGGTTTGTGCCTTTTAATTTTCTGTGAGAACACAGTGGGCTTTAGTGTAAAAATCATGTTTACCTCACAAAGATGTGAAGAAACAGATTATTTCCACAAAGGAATGATTCTTGGTTATTGAACTTTTAACAAAAGATTGTGCTATACACATCAGATTCAAACATATAGAAAATAGTAAGGTTTTAAAATAGTGGTTTAACCATATCTTTTTTTGGCCCATATATTAATGTTAATGTGCATTCAAATGTCCTAAAATAGAAATACATTGATAAGATATACTCATTGTGTAAAACAAAAATAAAGTTGTTGGATCAGTTTATTATTATATGTTACTATTATTTATTCAAGTAAGATGTCTTTACTAATAAATTTTGTCTTATCAGAGTTTTGTCATTCTGGTTTCCAGCTAGAGCATTTGTTTTACATACTTCAAGATTCATTACAAGAATCTACCCCAAAGGAACAAGAGCAACCTCTTCAAATTATAATCCTCAAGAGTTTTGGAATGTGGGATGTCAAATGGGTATGTATGTTTGCAGAGACTGTTGCATTCCTGCCTTTGCAGAGACTACAGAGATTCAAGAGGTTTTTCTTCCTACAGTATTTTTTGTGTTATGTAAGTTACATATTTTCTCTCAGTAGCATCACTGCCATTTTGTGTTATCTAAACTTCTCCTTTAGTCTACATAACCTGGTAACTTTCATCCTGGAATCCAGGAATTATGGTAGGTAATAAATAAGGGGAATATTATTTCCATCTGCTTACTTATGTAATCAGTTACAGTTAGGCCCTGACTAATTATAAATAACACTTTCTGTTGAGTTTCTCTATCTTGTCCCAAATATCCCAGTTTATTATGGTTCATTAATTTCTTGACCATTTTTTCCCTGTTGGATAGTAAGAAAACCACTAGTAAGAACAATACAGCATTTTTGAGGTTTGAACTCTATTTTCTATTACCCCTAGCCCTAAGACTTCTCAAAGCATGATTTTATCTTATGAAACAGTGTAGCTAAAGCACATATATAAACAGCTTTCAGTAGCTAAAACAGAATTTTGGTGGTGTGTTTTTTTATTTTTTTTCTTTCATATATTATCTCTTTTTTTAATTAATAATTTGATTATATTTAGCCATGGGTATCTGTAAGGAGACTCTAAATGATAATTTATATTTTACTGCCTGTTTGTTTGGGCTGAAATTATGTTGACTATGCTACCTTAGGTTTTGAGGTAAAAGCAAGCATGCTATGCATTAAGCACTGTATTGCCAGGGAAAAAAAAAAATAGTTTCCAATACACCTTTCAAGAAAATGAAAATAGGTTACATTCTTTTGCCTACTGTATTAATCAAATTTCATAACCTCCATGCTTATTTGTCGGCTGTGGCTAAAGTATAAATAGAGCACGTTTATAAAAGAAAATGGGAATAGTTGCTGCCTTTTTTTTTCTTTCTCTCTTTTATTATTTCTCTTTCAAAAAAAATAAAAAGTCTTTCTCAGCTGCAGTCTAACACTCTTTATAGCTGCTATGTAGTTAGCAAAGGATCAGAAGCAGTTGCCTATTTAGCTAAAGGTGGAAACTGTTGGAATGTAATTGCATTTGCTTTTTCCTAAGGTTGCGCTATAGCATTGAGTTGGATGAGATGATGGAACAAGGTAAATCTGTGTGATTCAGGGATTTTTACACAGCAGTGGAAGCCTCGTCTGAAGGATCTGTGGGGTTTCAGTCATTCTGTGCAACTGGAGTGGTGCAGATCCAAGTGATGTGGACACAACATTTAATATCAGTGCCAAATATTCCCAGATTATGAGATGCTCCTGCAAAGAAGCACTCAAATACTCCTGGTCAACAGAATATCCAGGTACAGCTGCTGGGAGTCTTCAGTGACTGGATAGGTGCAACCTAAGTTTAGAATCCACATTTCCTGTGGAAACCATGTTAGTTCCCTGAGCAATGAAATAGCAATACCTTCTGTTTCTCTTCACTTCAAGATTTTATTTTGAAATTGTTAAAAATAAGCATGACTTCTGTACTCAGCAGACTGGAAAACCTCTCATCTGTAAGCACTTTCCTCTTTTAATGTCTTTAGAGGTAATCTTGCCTTCATCTTTTGTTCTTCAGTTTTAAAGATTCTCAGCTACCGAATATTTTTCTGTGTCAGTCTGCTACACCTTCTTCAACCTTAGTGAAGTAGGTGACAGTGTTTTCTGCATCCACATATATATTCTGTCTTTTATTCTGGTTCTGTACCAAGGCCACTGAGGGATCCTGTGGGGTGAGCAGGGCAGTTTGCAGTAGGCTCCCAGTTTTGAGAGGTGAAAGGTATAGTCTTACCTTGTTATATTGTACGACACATGCTCATACAGAGATGGGCACAGATTTCTCGTTGCCTGTAGGGCCCTGGAGCTCATGTGCACCCTTGCTCAAGGCTTCCTTTTGCACCTGTTTTCTTTCTTAGCTCCCAAAATATCTGCTTTTTTGAGTTACCTTCTCAGAAACGTTAATAACAGTGTGCTATTTCAAACAAATTGTGCACATCCATATTATTTATTGCTTAATCCTCTGATGTATCCCCAGCTACTCTCCTACAGTTATAGAACTTAGAAAGAGCATCATGACTCAGCTTTCACTGAGATTGCTCTTTGCACACCTGTGGATACGACCACAGTGTTGGAGGACAGCCCCAAGCCTAGATTTCTTACCACTTGCTGTTCCCACCCTGAGCTATGTCATGCTGCCAGTGCCAAATGTTGAGTAATGTGAGAAACAATGACTATGGAGATTGCATGAATTTTGCCACTCAGTGCTGGCTGTTCCATGAAAGAACAGAAATGTTCTCAGATCCTCCCCTGCCAAATTCTGTCCTTGGTATAAATTCTGCTTCTCATCCTGTTGTATTGAGGTATAGTTTTACAACTATGGCAGGAGTGAAAAAATTGCTGGTTAGTATAAATTTTGTTATTTTCTGTGTCATTATAAATATTTATTTCTAGTACGGATTGGGACTTGGATTAGGCTATTGCTGGAATTATCTCACTATTATCATACCGTTTGAAATTGGGTTGATTGTATCCTATCTTTGTGGCTGACCCTCATTTAACCTGATGCCATGCTCTTGCTCCATTATTTACCTGAGGTGGTGCAGTCTCTGTATATAATCTGTATTGCTTTTAAAAACGAGTAAGTTTGTCTCATGCTTACAGGAAGCACTGGCCAGAAGTCCTTAATCTAAAATCGAATTAATTTCTCAGGCTTATCATAATGCAGTTTACTAGTTTTCTTTCTAGGCTGTAGTTCTCCACATTGACCACTGAAAAGAACATCTATTTGTTAGACCTCAAAGTCTTTCAAAAAGACTACATTGACTGTTGACTCAGAATATAATTTAACGAACAGTCAGGCGAAATATTAGTATACAAAACGTATGATTTTTGCTGTATACGAGCTTTGGGCCCCTTTCTGGAAGAATTAAAAATATGCAGGAAGTGGCTAGATCTGCCCTCTTGGTCACATCATTTGCATCTTCCTTTAAGAAACATTTTTCTCATGGGAATATGCTGTTTATAAGTAATTCTCCACACATATTATTTCCAAGCCATGTCAGATCTATTCTTGATTCTCTAATCTGTTTTAGATAACTGTTTGGCAGAAATATAACTGTGCTTCAAAATGCAACTCCCAAAGCTCCACTCAGTGAATCTTCTGCTGATGTCCTTCCACTGATATAACACAGCTTTTTAAATTTTTTTGTCTGACCTGTGTCCATATAGCCCACACCCCCTCCCATCTCCTCGTGTTTAGGCACAGAAGTAATCCCTCCAGATTCCTTCTACTACTTTCCTAAAAATGTTCATGGGCCTCTCAGATTTCTCCTGTCACCTATTCCTCTTCCCCAACTCCTCTCATTTTCCTTGCACTTGCCAGCTTACCCTTCTCACTTACCTTTAAGTTTCTTTAACATCCATGACTGTTCTGGCCAGGTAAGGAAAATGTATTAGTTTTCATTCAAACCTACACACAATACTCCCTGCCAGGCCTCCACATCATGTAAATGATGAGAATGGAGTTATTCCTTCACTTCTCTTAGTGGTAGAGCCAAAACTGCTCCCTTCTGTGCCTTGCCAGCAATTTTCTCTAAATTGATTGGAACGTATTAACTGGGAGCAGCTTGGCACTCATCTGAAGCAGGAAGAAATGGTCCAATGGGCTCAAGATTTGTTGGGGCTGAGGACAAGAATTATGTAATTGTGTAAACCTAATTTCCAGAGGAAGGCAAGTTAAAAACCACAGTAAAAAGTACAAAGTTTCCACAAAATTGCTTTTGGATATCACTGTGCACTCAGAGTCCATTCTCTGAAAATTGAGACGCGTAAGAACAGGATGGGCTTTGTGAACAAAGAGGTCTTATGGAGAAAAATACCAACAGTAACTTTTTATAGTCTGGGAAAATTAGTATGCCTCCTGTGTACAACTGCAGTGTGGCACTGGAAAGAACTGGTTTGGCATATCCATATCTCCTTTTTATTTAGTAAGTAAGATGGAATGTAAAGATTTATATAGGGAAAATCAGAACTGTTATTAAAATAAACAAATGCCAGTTTTATTATATTGACTGTGGAAAACAAAGAAAAAAAACCCAAAGAAACCGAAGGAAAACCTCAGAGAAAATGAAAATAGAAAGACTTAAATATCCTTCTGAATAAATCATTATCCATGTATCAAAACAACCTACAGGAATGACTAAATCAGGTCATAAGTTATATGAGAGAGCCATGCTGTGGCAGGTACAAAATTTTTTTTAGAAGAGGCTATATAGAGCATATGTTTTCCAGAGCAATCGTAAAAATTTATATGCTACTGTGAAAGTTGTGCTACTTGTATGATAGATTTTTTTTTTTTTACTGTAGGTTTTGTTTTGGCCTGTGACATCAAAATGCAGCTTGGCAATTTTGTCATATTTGTTTTGTGGCTAAATCTAGTGTGCAATAACATCACAAAGATAATACATAAAAAGATGAATGATAAAGAGTTCTCTGTCTAGTTCTGATTTTAACCTCTGAAGCTATCTAAGGGAAAGAAACTCATGTATTTAGATCTTGATATCCCTTACCTGTGCAACTTATAAAGACTGCCAAGTCTGACATTGCTTGGGTTCTAAATGAATGAAAACATCAAGAAGAGGCAGACTATGGAAAGCCTCATAAAGGAAAGGGGGCACAAGATCACTAATTTACTTTGAAATTTTCAGATCTATGTTTTCTGAGAAAAGGTATTTTCCTTTCTCGTTGTGCAAATACAAAACATGGAGACAACAGGCTGACCATTTTTATTTATTCTTTTTTTAATGAACACTATGTTTCATTGTAGAATATTTGGATATTCTCACAATCTTATTTAACACTGTACATTTTAGAATATGTGATGGAACACTAAATTTAGTAAAGGAATTTATGAAATAATGAAATTGAATTTAAGGAAAAACAGGCTCTTCTCTTAAAAGGTGGTGCAATACTACACTTTGATAGAGATTTAAGTTGCTTTTCAGCATGATAATCTTTTGCTCTTATTATTTTTACTGGAATTTTTTTTTTATAACACTGCAAAAGTATAAAGCAAGCATTTTCTATAACAAGTTTTTATTCAACAGCTAATGTGAGATCTGAAACAAGCTGAGACTATTCATGACATACAGCTTTGAATTCTTGTTGCTTGAACTACCAGTGAAATTTTGTAGTGACATGCTTTAATGTTTTTACTTTTATGTCTGGTTAGATTAAGCCAAGAAAAGCCCTGGCAGAATGAAATAAGAAGTCATAGAAAAGTGTCTCGTGGTTGGCCACTCCCTCTTGTTGAGGTTTCAAGGGCAGTACTAGTTATCATAGGTCAGCTGCAAGAAAGCAGCAGGGTTTAATATCTACATTATTACAGTCTTCTTATACAGTTTTAACCATCCAAAAATTCATCTTGAGGAAGTAAAAGATAAATCTTGCACAACTGACATAAATCCTACTAAATACTGTTGAGCAGTTTGTTGTGGAAAGATAATAGTAAGATACCAAACAAAAAAAGTGTGTTTATTACTAGCAAAGTCTTGCAGTTGGAAAAAAATCCACAGCTGTAGTAGGCTACCTGGCCATCATGGTTTTAAAAAAGTTTGCTTTACTTCTTCCCAGAAGCTCACAGCCCAATGGGGTTATAATAGCTAATTATATTAGCTATATTAGCTAATAGCTAATAACAGCTATTAGAATTTCAGACTCCAGATCTGTAATCAGGTCTTCCATGATTACTCCCATACTTAAAGCATAGACTCATTTTGGTTATGTTGTCCCTTAAACTTCATTGATTAGATCCTTACTAGCTATGGTAGAGCAGTTAATTTATGTGTAGACATCTACTAGTTATGGGGGACTATACGACCCAACTATATGAAGCTTATCTAAATATATTCTCCTTTCCTTTGGAATGGCTACAAGGGCTGGGAGGTGTTTTGAAAAAAGGTTTCATGTTTCTTTTACAGGAAAGTCTCTAACTGCCAGGTTTGTGATGAAGGTCTTGGGCTACCCTGGAGCCTGCTTCTTTCTAGGCAGTTTTTTTGGTGTGTGTAATAGATACTGGACTTTCACTTAAAAGCAAAGAAACACAGAAATTTCATCGTCCTTCACTTTTTCAGCTATCTTCGTTAAATCCACAACTGCAGACGACACATAGGATACTAAATAATTTATCTGAAACCTACTCAATTTTAAAGAAAGTAATTAAAAATTTCAGGGACACAATTGCCTCTGGACTCCTTGCTGACCTTGTTCTAAACCCTGTGTTAGAGACCCAGAGTAGAATAGGGAAGAGATGCTGATAATATACACTCTTAGTGTAAGAAGCACTAAGCAAACAGATTAAAAAAAAAATATTTTGCAAAAGTATCTTTCTCAGGTGTGACATAAGAGAAATGACAACCAAAAGAGGCTCATTCTTACACTGAAGTGTAACTTCCAGGCTGACACATTAAAGAGCAAAAACAAATTTGGATTTTAGATTTAACAGTTTATCAGAAATGCTTTAGGTACTTTTCCCATGAGAACCTCACAAGGGAGGATTCCTAATTGAAACCAGTTACAGATATACTTGGACAACTGGATGATTTTTAATCACCTGATATTTTTTTTTTTCCCAGCAGAGCTCCTTGTAATCAAGTAGGAACAATGTCAGGAATTATGAACATTAAAATGACTGAATCCTTAACATTTCTAATGACAATGTCTTTAAAGCAACAGTACTGAATTGGCCAACAGGCAACAAGGACAGACTGACCGCACATGCCGAGCATGATGTGTCAGACAGTTATGTATGTTACTTCTCAGAAGAGCAGTCCCTCTTTCTGTGACAGAATGTCTCACACTGTAAGTCAAATTAAGTTTCTGTAGAATAAGAGCACCCATTTCTAAATTTATGAGTGGTAAGCAAAACCTGAAATTGTGTTTAAGTGCATTAAAATTTGGTGTCTGAATAGCTAAAGCCCCATTTTATTCTGCAAGGAGAAGAAAAAGCTATACAGAGTTTGACCAGATTTTTTTTGGTCAGAAAAAGACGAGAAAGAGTTGATATGCCAAAATTTATACCAACCGGTTAAGTCTGTTGTGTGATCTGAGAAAACCAATCACTCTATACTTTGTCTGGTTGTGGTTTTTTTTGTTTTTGTTTTTTTTTTTTTTTTTTTGTTTTTTTTGTTTTTTTTTGTTTTGTTTTGTTTTTTTCCTGGTGGATGTAAGTGGTTGTTCATAAAGTTTAGGTGATATCTCACCTATTTGTTGGCTTGGCAAGAGGACTAAAGCTGCATAAAGATTAAAAAGACCTCACAAAGAGCAAGGCAAAGGGGCTGCTGAGAACAGTTAAAAGACTGATTTTCAACAGTATGTCCCCAGAGCTCAATTAACAAGCACCCAGAGATGGCAGTGGGGATCAGTGACACGTCAAGACAGGACCAAAAGAGCAAGTAACACTCAGGCTCAGAGCAGGGATAGGAGGCTGCTGTATGCAGGAAGTCTTTCTAGCTTCTCAGGGAGACCCAGAAGAAAAAGGTGTTTAAAAACCATTGTGTTCCACTATATTTATGTGTTACATGTTCTGATCACTTGCTGATGGAGCACATTATCTTCCCTCCATCTTCTGCTAGTGAGTAGGGTTTCCAGGGTACTGTAGCATGCATTTGATTTCTCCTATGCAAACTCCATCAGGCTGTATATTAGATTGAATCGTTTTCAATATACGAAAAGGGAGGTCTTACTGGTACTTGAGGATAGTTAATGTTTGCACAGGGCTTAGGAATTAGTGTTGCATTTATCAGTCAGATGATGATGTTATTATCATATTTGTAGTTTTATAGCATTTGTTTACTACTGACAGATCTTGCTGCTCTGTGCTGCTTCTGTTAAATGAATGCTTGCTTCTGGTATGTGTAACAGGTGACGATTTGTCATCATCTTACAGGTTATCACTCCTTCAAGTGTCTTCAGTTGGTTTCAGTGTAATCTGATGACTGAATAACCTCCCCTTTCATCCTCATTTTGAGTCAACTCATACTCAGCATGCCCTTTATTCAGGCTGTGGATGGAATTTTTTAAAAGCCACCTACATCCCTTTGAAAAAATTAATGTGGACTACCCAGCACACAAGGACTTCTGAAAATACTTCTGTAAATTCAGACAGTGATGGATTGGGTGCAGATGTGACCTGCATGTGAGAAGAAAGGGTAGACAATTCCCACCTGGGAGTGCTAACGTGGAATTAATGCAATGTCTTCAAATCCAATCACATAGATCATAACCAATCACAAAATTCACCAGATCATTAGGATACAGTCCTGTTTTCATGGTATTTCCCAGCCTGTATGGAATTCTGTTCAAATTTTAGATATCTAAGGCAGAGAAGATGTGTTGCAATCATTGTGAGTGACCCGTTCTAAGAACATAGACGGCTGGAAAGAGCTGAGAGGATGACAACAAGACTGATCAAAGGGTTGGATGTGTGATCTATTATATCTCTTTAGATTCAAATGAGTAAAGTAAATCATGGAGATAGGAACATGGCACTGAGTGCTTTTTGCATATGATATTTTCGGAGACTGCATAAAATTCAGACATTTTGAGATGGATTTTAAGTAGTATAAAATGCAATCAAGTAACTAATTTTAAGGAAAATTGGTGACAAACGTGTGCTTTAAATGGAGAATATATATTAAACCTTAGAGTTGTAATATAGCTAATATAACCAGAGAGCAAAGAATAAAAGATATAAAGTGACAGTTTAAAAGTCACAATAAGAATATTAATTGAGAGGCAGCATCACAGACAAAAGACATGTAGTTTTCTTCAATGGCCTTCAAATCAGCCACTTAGAAAACTAAGAACCCCAGTGCTCATTTTGGTTTTCAGAAGCTTTTACTTCCACTCTAAAAATCAATTATGTCTCGAATGGTAGTACTTATGGAAGGTGGGCTGTATTTAAATACTTAGATTGTGGTTAGTTCTGCAATTAGTTGTGGGACTGACTTCAGTTAACTGCTTGTTACACAGAGGTTTGGGATGGATTATACCCTTTGTATTCCTCTGTGCATTATGGATTTTTTCACCTTTTCAGAGCTAAGTTATTTCCTAATTTGCATTTACTATATGAAGTTATTTACGTCTGGGGCCAACAGAGGCAGCCGGGGCACCTTTGCTAATTTGCAAGAAGACCTGAGTATTGAATACCCTGATCTGAAGGAGATCTGGCTGCATGGTTCCAGGAAGACCTGAATCTGTTTCAGATGCAGGAATCACCCTGAGGAATTCCATTGCTCAGGTTGTCCTCCAAGCCCATGTTTTGCTCTACTGTTTTGGTTTTGATGTCAGTGTTAAAAGGCTTTTGGTGCTTAATGGAGGGACCTGAGGAGAAAGTTTAGCTTACACAGTGCTGAACTTCAGGTGCCTGTACTGTCCCATGGAAACCATATGCTATGTACTGTTTAGATGCTTTCAAAGTAAGCATATTTGGCCTTCTTTCCAAGACAAAACAACAGCTTTAAAGGTCTCTTTACACATGCATTAGATTGCTCCTGTTTCATAGAGCAACAGCACAAAGTATTCTATTGATAGTTCTGTTCTTGAATTCGGCAAAACTTAAATGAAACATTGGGTAGAAATTCAATTTTCCCTGCAGAAAGATGTTGCTAAGACCATGCTGCTAGACAATGGAAAACATAGATTTTAGTTTATGAACTTTGCCATTTCTCAATAAATGTGAGGGTTATAACTGCATCTAATTAGAAAGAGAAACTGCATCAGCAGTACACCATTGTCCTGGGTTCAGCTAGGATAGGGTTAATGTTCACAGACAGCTGGGAGGGGCCACAGCAAGGATAAGCATCCAAACCAGCCAATGAGCTATTTGATAACATGCAGACATCATGCCTGCTATGGAAGGGGAGGCCAGCCTGGGGAAGCAGTGCCTGTTTTCAGCGTGTGGCTTCAGTGTGCGGACAGAGCAGGGAAAACATGCCTTACTACTGGTAGCACCTCAAGGTTTATATCACTTACTTTATATATTATTTCATTAGTATTAGTATGATTGTTATTATTGTTGTTTCTTTTCTCTTTGTGTTGTTCTATTAATCTGTCTTTATCTCCATGCACAGTGCTTTGCCTTTTTCTCACGATTATCCTCCCATAACATGGTGGGGGGTGGAGGGTAGGGTGGTAAACACCATCCTAAGAGGCCCCAAGCAGCTATGAACCTTCAAAACAGCTGCAATAGAGTCATGCATCAGAGAGGATATAATACAATATTTCACATTCACTTACCTTAATCGGGTTACAACTTGCCGTACCAGGAAATCAGTAGGTAAATTAAAAGCACTGTTCAGTGTGTTTTCAACTTATTCTAAGACAAAATTAAATTAAGTAAAAATATAGTGTTGATGTTTGAAGATATCAACCCGTAATAACATTGCCCTTCACTTGTGCTGTAAAGGTAATTCTCCTAGTATGATAAAACGTAAAGTATTCTCCTTTGCTTGTTTCTGTTGTTAAATCAGATTTTTCTGCTTAGTAGCCTATGAAGCTTGGGAAATTTAGCAACAGTCTCATTATGTGCAATCATGTAATTTGTTTCATCATGTGGAAGCTGCTATTTGAAGATATGACTGTTCAATTTACCTAATTTCAGTTACATTTTTTAAACCACATATTCTGAAAGTATGGGCTAGGAGTTACCTAGGGACTGAGAGGTCTTGGGTTATTTGTAGGACCTAGGCTTCAAGGGGCCTCAGGTTTGCAGCTCTGTAGCATTCATTGCACTGCTTGAATCAATGTATTAAGATACACCAAGGCTCATATAGCACCACATTTGGGCCAATTTCTGGATGATGTGTTGAGTCGTAAAAAACAAATTATGAATCACTGCCAAAACTGTATACCGAGAGACTACTTACCCTCTTCAGAAAAGGCAGTGGTGTGCAATGGGCAATATGAACATTTTGAAGTCTAATTTCTGTTGTGAAAAGCAAAATAGTTCCTTTGCATATTAACACAGAATCTATGCCTGCATCTACATTAGCATTTAATTCAAAGCAAGAGTGCACGCTGTGTTTGGTGGTTGGTTTTCTTTTATTTTGTTTTTTTTCAGCAAGATTCCCAATTGTTCTTACTGCACGTTCAGTCATGCTGCAAAGCAATCTTAGTTAGCACAGATGGGATCCTTTTCAGATGAAACAGAAGATGCACTCTGGGACCATTTGATGTATTCCAGCCATTAATTGGTATTGAGGTCATGGGACTAGGCTAGAGCTCTTCTGAAGTAACCCTACCAAAAAGATGCGTAGTGCAAACATTAGATCCATAGTAGCAGCTGCTTCACTCGACAGATCTGTTCCTATTGCTGTCATTTTCTACAGAGTTTTCAAAAGGGTCATCAAAGCAGTAAAGAAACAAATAATTTTTGCAGTGAAACAGGTCCAAATTTCTTGCATTTTCTGCATGAGATAAGGATTTGTGAATTCTGTCAAGTGTTCATTCAATACTTTTATATTATCTCATAGGAACATGTAATAGGGTCCTCTTCCTGAATAGTGATGAGGAGTCACTTGTACTGCTTAAAGTCTTCATTTCTTTTTCCTACCAAGCCATCAAGTAAATGGCTTTTTATCATTTTCTGTTTAACATATGTCATGTTATCACTTTGCTGATTTGACTTGTGCATTTTCTATTTTGAATGTGACAGGAAGCTCCAACGTACTGGAATAGGGTAAAATTTCATTAAACAGGTCTATTTCAATGTTGGCTTTATCTCATGAATTACAATATCCTGTTGATGAGAAGTGTGTTATTTGATTATTGCTGCAGCAGCAAACCAAAAATGTTTTGAGCTGCCAAGGAAAGGCAAATCTGTCAGGTGTGCACTAACAATAAAAACCAGTACTGGAGGATTAAGCTTGAAGAGAGTTTGCTCACATAAATATAAAGACACTTTTAAAATTGATTCTACTTTTATAAATTTGTATGTATTCACACTGAATATTCTAACTCTAAACTAAGTGTTTTTGATCTTCTGGGTGACAAACTCTTGTGATGAATTCTGCACCACAACAAAGGTTAGCTACAATCCTGTGGTTTTGCCTCCTGCACAGGAACTTTGTAAACATGTTCTGGGTGCAGGGTCTTGCCAACGTAGAGAAATCGCTATGTGAATTTAGTCCCTATGGAGAAAAAAGGTCTCTCATTTCATATTCTCCAAAGTTTAATTTAGAAAGGGAAAATACACAACATACTGCACTGTAAAAAAGATCTATAGGATAATTCTTAAAACATAGTGCAGTTCCAAATAGTGCGCTTCTTTTGCTCATGAATCATTCATTATTGACTACTGCTATATTTAAGAGGAATAATAGGACCTTATGTATGAGTTAAAAGATAGATGTTTTTTAATCTCATTTGCTTTTGTTTTTGCTATTATTTTCAGAGAGTTATTTTATAAAATTCACTAAAATCAATATCTATTTAACTTTACAGTGGCCTTAAACTTCCAGACACCGGGAATACAAATGGAACTGCAAAATGGAAAATTCCTAGACAATGGTGGTTGTGGCTATGTTCTGAAACCAGAGTTCCTGAGGAACCGCAATTCAACATTTACCCCATACAATGTGGGAAGATACAGTAAACCAATGTCTCTGTCAATAAGGGTAAGGTTTGCTAATTGTTGATTTGTTCCATAAGATGTGAAACCAAGCATTATATAGTTCACATCTATTTGTTATCTATTATTAGTTTCTCACTTTATCCCCATTCCTGGTTGTTGCAAAGTTGAATATCATTTTTTAACAAAATGTTAACATTCTCATGTAGTATCTACTGCTGCTTGGATGGTTTCCCAGCTGTAGTTCACTTACGTTTGCTAAAAATATGTTGGTGTTCAGAAGTTATAAGATTTTGTAAAAGTACATGATTTTTCACAGTGTTGTGTACAGAAATATAAATATAACTTGAACTGTGTCACAAGTGTAGCTGATAAAGGGACTTGCCAGTTACAGTTGTGGGAACAGAACTCTGGAAACTCAGAAATGGAATGTGCACTTTTGATGCTATTTATGTATTAGTAATACCACACGCACTATTGTAATGTTAATTGACAAATAGAAATATTTAAAGATATGATAGGAAGCTTTATGTTCCTTTTAAGTTTCATTATCTTCCTATGCATACATAAAAGACTATCATTCTAAAATCATATCGATAAATGTAAAAGGAGAAATGAATCAATAAGCCTTTGAACTATTTCTAGTTCTCTGAAATTAAAATACGATTTACTTCTTAAAAGTATTAGAAATACATGTCATTAAAAATAACAGGTTAGAAAAACACTTATTTTGTGGTCAAGTGGATATTTTGTAATTGTTCATCAGTTTGAAAACTACATTTTCTATAATGAAAAAGTGCTATTTCTGATTGCATAGTACACTACGTGCATAAATCCTATTTAATTAGCATAAAATTAGTGTATAATTGCTATTTTGTTTTTTTCAGAGAAATAAATAGTAGAGATAAAACATTAGCTCATAATTATAAAATACTTACATAATGCATACACCTAATCAAGAACATTTTAGTGTCCTAACAGTGAGCAGAACAATTATGAATAGGCATTACTGGATGATTTCAGGCACCCGTGCATATACATCAGTTATTTCAGTCCTTATTGTATAAAGCTGGTGTTAATGAAGAGGATTAAAAAAAAAAAACAAACCCAAAACTGTTGTAATGCAGGAGACAGACAAAATTGTTGATATTGGGAAGGAAATATCTGAGTTTGGAAGTAGCTGGAAAAGAAAAAGGCAGGTTTTTAGGATGAAGACATAGATTAAGATGACAGGCTGGGTCTGCAGGATACAAGGAAGCAACAGCATCCACCAGCTGAGGGACTGCATGGTGCAGAGAGCTCCATTCACAGAGTCAGCAGCAAAAAACAGGAAATGGTGGTTGAAGGCAAAAAGTATCAGGAACAAGAGTGAAAGGAAAAACAGTTTCTGCTAAAGAAGAGTTGCTGACCTGATGAATGGAGAAATCACTTAACAGAGCGCAGAAATATAAAACATCTAGGGGTCAAATCTCTCAGTCTGACTGACTGAATGAATAACAAGTGAACTCAAAAATCACAAGAGCCCAATTTTACTGAGTTCAATATCCTTCTCACCCTGGTGTGCCACAATTCCTGTTAAGAAGGAGCGTATAGCCTGAGAAAGACAAATTAAAATATTCAAGATATTATGTACAAAAACTTCTGAACCTACCATGTTATGTATTACTCTGTATGTCCGCTTCACCTTGGGTCTCAAAAATTGATTTGATTTATGGATTTGGGTAATAATGTGCTGAAAAGAGCTCACTCTTTTCCCACTCTGTGGAAGACAGACTGAGTGTAACAATGGGGTAAGAGTGGAAAGCAGGATTTGGCCAATTTGGCTGAATTTTTGTCATGACATTCAGGGCATGCCAAAGAACCTCCTCTGGTTCTAAGTGGGCAGTCCATCAGCACCTGCATCTTCCAAAGCTTTCTAGAAAACAGCTTTTCTTGGCTCTTTTCTAGGAAAAAAGGGAACAGCATCAGGGTTTACTAAACTGCTGCTCTTCAATGTTTCAGGCTAGAACTTTATGTGGAGCAAGGTATTAGAGAAAATACCTAAGGAAAAAATGGAATTTGTGGTATTTGATTTTTTTTGGGTGCTTGACAGTGGAATAAGAAACCATATCATGAGTTTTGATGCTTAGTCCTGAGATCTGGATCCTAAAAGTCATATCTTTCACCTAGGCTTGCAGGCTTACATATATATCTTTTGATACGTTCCATACAGTGATTTCTAAAAACCACATTACTGTACAGATGGTTATTCTATCCTAGCTGTCCTGAAATACAGATAGAAAGCAAAGTTGTGACTTTCATAAATCCTTTCTTAGGCCGAGTGCCAGGTTACAAGGCAGTCTCAGGCAAAATTTCCAGGTAGCTAACTCAATTAAGGATAATAACATCAGGGAGCCTAGTAAATGCAGAATTCTTCTGTATTACTGTGAAAGAGAAGGAACACAGGTGAAGCAGTCTGCCACATGCCCTGCAACACAATGCTGATGTCACTGTGGGTATTAGCCCTAGTCCACTAGACACAGATTTAATAGGAAGTCATGAGCTTGATCTCAGAAAAGCCAAAAAACTTGAGACTGGTTCCTCCAACATGACTATTTTTCATGGTAACCAAATATAATTTTCATGGCTTGTTATTCAATCAAAACTTAAATCTTAAAATTATTATTTAAAGCATGATGTCAGATTTTTTTTTTCTTCCCACAATAAGGGTGGTGAAATAGTGAAACAGGTTGCCCAGAGAGGTGGTAGATGACCCATCCCTGGAAACATTCAAGGTCAGGTTGGATGGGGCTCTGAGCAACCTGAAGTAGTTGAAGATGTCCCTGCTCACTGCAAGGGGGTTGAACTGTGTGACCTTTAATGGTCCCTTCCAACCCAGAACCATTCTATGATTCTGTATTTCTATGAAATTAGCAAAGAATTAAATTGGAAGCACCATATTCTTAATTTCATCATGTTTATATGTATTTTTATAACAATTTATAGCTGGTAAGGGCTTGTGACAGTGGTTTCTCATGAAGCAGCCTTTTCTATTACGGCTGCTATATGCCTACTATGTAAAGTTAATTCTTACATGTTTTTTAATACATTGCAACTTTAATTTTCCAGCTCATCAGTGGTCATCAGTTACCCCCCAGTAACCTGTCAAAGTCTAACAAAGCTGACCCTGCAGTGCAGATAGAAATTTACGGCGTGCCAGAAGATCAAACAAAAAAAAAATCTAGTGTTATAAAAAGCAATGGTGAGCATTAGTCTTATTAGTATTTTTTCATTCTGAGATGTTGTTATCTGCTTACAGAGAGTGCAATTCTTGCTGTGTGCCATTTGTGTAGATTAGTCAGTTAAGGAAGCACAATCTCTCCTTGTTGGTAGCATTCTCCTGAAGAAGGATGGAATGCATTGTCTTCACCCACCTTGGTCTCACCCTGGATGGCAGCTCAACCCCACCCAGCCACCTGCTTACTCCTCCTCAGTGGGATGGGAGAGTGAGTTGGAAGGGTCAAAGTGAGAAAACTCGTGGGTTGAAATAAAAACAGTTTAACAGGCAAAGCAAAAACCATGCACACAAGCAAAGCAAAATAAGGAATTCACTCACTACTTCCTGTTGGCAGGCAGGTGTTCCAGCCATCTCCAGTAAAGCAGGACTTTGTCATGTGTTACGGTTACTTGAGAAGACACACACTGTAGCTCTGAATGTCTTTCCTTCCTCCTTCTTTCTTCCAGGTTTTTTATGTTGTGCATGATGTTATATGGCTTGTGGTACTGCTATGGTCAGATGGGGTCAGCTGTCCCAGCTGTGTCTCCTCCCAACTTCTTGTGCACCTCTAGCACACTTGCTGGGATGTGGTGGTTGCAGCATGAGAAAGAGAGACATCCTCTACACTGTATAAACACTACTCAGCCACAGCTAAAACACTGGTGTATTATCAAGACTGTTCTGGTCAGAAATCCAAAATATAGCACCATATGTGTTTTATGAAGAAAATTATCCCTATCCCAGCCAAAATCAGTACTCTAATTGAAGCATTTAAAGACATTTTATCCTGAATAAATTTCTGTGACTTCATTTAGCTCATATGAAGTTTTAGTAGGACTAGTCCCTTAATTGCTTGACAGGTAAAACGTGTACTCTCTGTAGTTGTCTTCCAGCTTTCCCTTACCTTTATCATATAGATCTCCTTGATGCCACAGACTAAAATTTTCCTATGATGTACCTTCTTCTGTGCCTCTTGTCTTCTGTTTTTCCTTTTTCCTTTTTGAAGATGGCTGCTGTTTTAAATCAGCCCCTGTATTTCTTTTCTCTCTGTATGAACATTACTCAAGACAAAGAACCCCACTTCCGTTCCACATCTTCCTTTTGTATTTTCAGCCAAGTGACTGCTTTACTACTCTAATTTATTTAGTTCCTGCCTCTTTTCTCACACTGTAAAAGGAGAAACTTTGCTAAAAACATTAAACTGGTATGGCTATAGGAAAATCTGAGTAGGAGTTCTTAACCTGTCTATCACTGTCCCATCTGCTCTCTTCTAAGAGACAACATCAGCTTCCTTAGACTTTTGATTTCCAGTATGATGTATCTAGTATATGACACATCCTTAGAAGGGTGTGACCCCTTCTTGGTATAGGCAAGTCCCAAGCACCCTCTGTTTGCTTCATTCTGAGAGCTTCCCTCTGATAAACTCCACAATCTATACAAATGATGTGATCTATTCACCACTGCAGTTAGTGGGAGTCTCATAATTTATTTAGATGGGCACAGAAATGTAGGGGGAAAGGACGAATCTTTACCAGTTCAGACTAGTGATAGCTGATACAATAATTCAGATATTAGGTAGAATAAATGAAATGGTATTTTGATACTGTGTATTTTCTCTTTTCATTAGCTTTGAGCCCTAGATGGGATGAAACATTCTCTTTTACTATCCAAGTTCCAGAACTGGCATTGATACGCTTTTGTGTGGAGGATGAGATATCTCTGGTTGCAAATGAATTCCTTGGACAATACACCTTACCACTCATGAGCCTGAGTAAAGGTAATAATTTTATGTGAGCCACCTATGAGCTCAAAAAAAATCTACAACGTTCTAGTCTTTTATCACTACTATTGATTGTATACAGCATTATGTATACAGTGTTTTTTTAAAGTCATTGTAGTCTCTGAGTGCAAATCCATGGTGTAGAAATCAAAAGGATATTAATGATATATAATTATTCCTACTGCAGTATTCCATTCTATATAGAAATTGCTCAGACATTATTTCAACTCCTTATAATAGGAAATAGGAGAAGAGATTAGTCGGGCTTACTATAAAAGCAATAGTTTTGTGCATTTTCTGCTCAGGCTTAAAACCCAATATAAGTCAAATTAAAACAAAACAAAACAAAACAAAAAAACCAAATTAAACAAAACCAACCAGACAAAAAAAAATCCTCAAGCACCTCAGGTAACCTATCTGCAAATTTTCAGACTGGAGAACAAAGAACATAAATTAAGCAAAATATTTATGGTGTTTTTTTCTTGGTAGTGTTTCTTTTATTGTACCAGCACAGCTTCTGGAATTTTATATGATTAATAGGCTGCACATAAAGAGCAGACACAGAAGTCAGCAGGGCAAGGAGTAAGGCATATGTAAAATGGCTGTTTACTACCCTGAATTTCCAAAGCTATTTCTGACAAAACAACCAACTTCTACTAGTGAATGAAGATGTGAAGGCAAAATGTTGGAACTGGCAATGGGCACTGTGCCCTTTTTATTAAGCTTAATAGGGTTTTTAATGACTTTTTTCTTTCCAGGTTCTGAAGTTATAAAGCTGTTTGTGATTCTTAATTCTACAGGAAAGATTTTGAGTGGAGTAATTAAAAATGCTAGGCAACAAGTGTAAGAACAAAAACCATAAACAGTGCCAAACAAATTGCCCCAATCCCCACTTAACACATTGAAAAAAAATGTAAGATGCCCAGAGGCATAAATAAAATCATTCCAAGAGATTGAACTGATAATCTCAAAATTTATTGCGATGCTTAACATTGAGACCCGTACATTCCAGGTTTGGAACCATGGTTTTGTTTCAGGTACCCAAACAGTAAAAGAGGAAAATAATCTCTTACAGAGGGAGTTACAAAGGTCTAGGTTTCCTAGGAAAGAACTGTCTAAACCATCTTGAAGTGTGAATTAGGATTTAGATCTTAATTTCACAGCTCCAATTGCTTTAATCTACACTAGAAGTGTTCCTTTTTCCCTAACATTCATACCCCTGAGGTGTCCCCTGATGGCAAGTTGTTTCCAAAAGCAGAGCAGTCCTTACATCTTTTTCTCTGACAGGCAATGTGACAAAGTTGTGCCATTGCCACCCTCCCTTGCATTTTCCCTTGAAAGGATTCAAATATATATCACCACTTTTCCCAGCAGCAGCCTCCCAGCTCATCTGTAGATTACACTGGGGAAGAGTCCTTGCTGCCCACCTGTACCAGAATTTGATTTTTCATGCAGTGATTAAGTTGGAATACTCAGAGGGGCTGAAAGCAAGAATAATTCTTTAGCTGGGTGGTAAAAAACAAGGCTGGGGGGGAGGTATCCTGGGTTACAATCCCTGTCCCAGTGAGTCTGTTATGCAGAATGCTAACATAGGACAGGAATTCAATTTTTACTGCTATTATCACTGAATCAATGAACTATATCATAACTAATTATTACAGTTGTTTCATACAAATTGGAACAATTTTGATAAAAAAGAAGTTTTACTTCTCTCAGAAAACTTTGTAGAATATTCTTGAGCTAGGGGGTAGAACACAGTCTTTAGAAATTAGTCTTAGACCTTGAAATGTATCTTTGGATAGGAAATAAACCAAGTCTTCTACATATTTTGTGCATGCTCTAAAAGTCGATCTCAAAAACCTATTGCCTGGACACAGCTTTAATATCTGCTGCCCAGAAGGTGCACATTAGATGCTGAAATTTCATGTTGTGTAAAAGAATCAAGAAAATCTGAACCCAAATAAATTAGGTTCCAATTATACATCCAGATACACCTAAAGAAGGATTTTGAAAACTGTAGTTCTGAATGTAGGTACTTATTCATAACAGATACCTACTTAAATAACTGCAGTTACATATACATAGATAAAACAATGAAATCAAAAGTGACATTGTTTATTATTCTGAAATAAAGGACATATACAGCCATACAAAGCAATAGAGGTTGGAAGTTTTGGAGAGGGGATTGTTTTGTTTTCTGTGCAAGTAATTTAATTACGTTTGAAATTGAGAACTATAGCTTCTCCAAATGCTTCAACAAACAGATGAACATTTAGTGTCTGAGGCATGTCTTATCTCTGATACTGGGAATCACTCATATGTAAAAGGAGAATCTTGACAGACTTAAGATGTCATGGTAGAAGATCTTACACTGCACTTTTTTTCTGCCTCAGCTGTACAGTGCATTACTGCAGTGACACCATTCCTCTCTAAAGCACTATCACTGTTGATCCACAAGTGATTTAATTTGCTCAGAACAACATGTGCAGCATATATCATCTTTGGATGTTAAAAACGTGTGCTTTTCCCATGTTCTAATATCACTCAGCTAAAGTCTTCAGTTTGGAAAAACACCACATCCTGAAAGACACTGAGTTTTTTACTTTGTGTCCAAAAATGCCAGCATTGAAATACTGTATATGTAGAGCAGAAAACCAGTCAAAATGGGATTTGGGTTTTATATCAGTTCAGTTTATTTTAGAGAGTTATTTAGAGAATGATAAGTTATGCCTTATTTGCACAGTAGATCATAAACCCCCCCATCATAATCTTTGTGTTTGTGGTTAACACACTAATGAAGTGTCATTATATTTACAGGTTATTGCAATGTCCCCCTGTTGGCCAAAGATGGTGGCGACCTCACACCTGCATCACTATTTGTTCATGTCTGGTACTACCAGTGATGCTCTGCAGTGGCAGCTGTTCTGGAGATCACACCCTGCTCAATAAAGCAACATCACTAGGCTTGCAACAACCCTGGTTTCCAGAGTGGCATATTCTCAATGATTTTATTAAGCTAACGGGACTTCAAGTAATGGCTACTGATGTTGGCCTTACCATTATTCAGAACTAATTCATAAAGACTGAACATTCTGGACATTTTAAAAAATCAGCTAGTAATTTCATTTGCAGCTAATTTCAAAATTATCAGTAATTACTAAGAGCAATAGTCTAATATGTGATCTGAGACTGAAAAATCATGAGAATGTTAAATTGATGTTTTTATTTTTATTGAACAAAATTTCTTGCCTTTGTATCTTTCCAAGGGAACAGGAACAATTACACATACAATGTACCCTTTAAATTTATAATAACACCAGCTTCTGATTGGGCTGTACCTCTTTAATGTTCACTGTAATTTTGCTACCTGGAAAAATAATCTCAAGAAAAAAAAAACAGCTCTTATAATGATCAAAACTCAGATGCTAATATTGGTACCTTTTCTTAGCTTGGTCTTGAACCTCCTGCTGTTAAAGAAAGACAATTCACCGACTGATTTGGAAAGGGCTGTGTTCCTTACCAGCAGGAAGCTCAGGATACCTCTTACTGTGAACTCAGGAAATAGGAAGCAGAATGCTTTGAGGTAGACCAGAAGAATTTTAGAAAAGGCAAGGACTGATTTTGTGATTTAAGATCTCTGAGGACAGCATCTTGCCTGACATAGCTATCAGTGTATACCTTGCTCACAAGACACAATTTTCCCACCTTCCTTACAAAACCAAAGGATTGTTGAGCTTCCACAGGACTATATCTGCACAGCACAGTCAGTTATAGATTTATTACTCAAACATGGCTTTTTTTCTTTTTTTTTTAATAAAAAGAATGCTATATTGATAGTTCTTTTTCTTTAATAACAAACACTATAGCTTATGTTTGTAGATGATAGTTCTGATAATATTATATTTTAACATTCTTTTTATTTAATGTCATTTTAATGTTATTTTATTTAATGTTGCTCCAAGCTGGAAAATCAAGGCATGTGGTAACAATGATTAAAAAATGTCACAGGAAACAAGACTTAGAAAATTGCATTATAGTTATAATAAGGAAATCAAGACAGTAGTCTAAGAAGAATCCAAAATCAATATTGAACTGTAAGGTCAGGTAACCTGATAATGTTGTAAGCCGGCATCAATGTTTTTTTCTGTGCTTGAGTGACAAGTCACTTGATTCTCTACCCAGGAGACCCTGTAATCTAAAATGTTAGATCTTTGTAGTGATCGTATCTTTACGCTAACCAATATCCTTTTCATGTGGTATTTTGCAGCTTTTTTCAGCTCTGAAGAATACTTAGTAATATTAATATTCAAGCAGAGTTCCCCCTACTTCCCTTTACTGAAGAGGAGTTTTAACTTCCCCAGGCAATCTGATGTATCTGTTCTCAGATAAAAACTGACCAAGTGACAAGGTAATTGGTTTGATGCTGAGAAAAACTCCAGCTTATCTGGTTTCCTAAATAACACTCCTAGTCCCACTTCAGGAGCTTTATACAACATTACCTTCTGAAGACTGATTTGTGAGTGCCCTTTGGGAGAAGAAGGCAATTATCTTCAGCTTCTGGCATCATTATCCCTCTGTTGACCATCTTTCTACCTGGTAGCAGAACGTCAGACCTTCTAACTATGTGGTAACTTAAGATTTTACAGCAGATCAGATCACAAATCAACATGTCTCACGTGCACTAATAATATGTCCCTGGTCCTGGAAAGGTATATGGGCATGGTCAGCTCTGCATGTGTGTGAGGCTGGCAATAACAGACAGTTCCTTATGGCTGCTCACATGCTAAATGTTTAAAGATGTGCTTAACTGCTTCCTCAATCTAGGTAAAGATGCCTTGAAGAACAGAGCTCATAATTAGCCTCAGTGGACTCAAAGGAACCACTCACATCCATTGTTTAATAGGTATATATACATTTTATAGCCCTGAGGTCAATGCATGTATTGACTTGATCCCCTTATTCAGCATAAGAATGCAATGCAGTAAGACTAGTGAACAAAGATTCCTTATACCATGATCTTAAGTAAATACCACACTGAAAGCTCACATTCAATATGTTTTATTTATTTGTGAATAATAGCTTCTCCTTCCTCTTTTCTTCTCACAAGTGACCATCTATATCTACTTCTTGGATGTCAGAATAAAAGAAACCTTGACATATCTTATTCACAAATGAATATCCTGGATTCAGTATTATATTCTGTGAAAAGTTAAAAGCACAGCAACACACATTGTACAAAATGTGTAAAGTGTAAAGCTTTTAAAGCTTTTAAGTTTTTTTTTTTTTTTTTCTTTTAAATGTATTTGTTGTATAAGATTCAACATGAAATTTGCTAGACATCTGAAATATATTGTCACCCAGGGAACCATTCCATGGTTTTCTGGTGAAATCACCATATGCAGTGAGGTCATAGCAGATGCTGATGAATTACACCATTATTAGCATTATTTCAACACAGTCAGTGAAATTAATGGGCAAAGAATTACCCCCCACACTGATGTGTACAGAATTCAGCATTTTTACAGTACTATTTAATATGAACAAACCAAAAATCTTTATTGCTGTCAGAAGAATTTCCTGCATGCTGCCACAAGTTCTTAGCATCTGATTTCTTAAACTCACACCAACAGGAATCTGTTGCAGGAAAATGGTAGCAATTTTGAGACAATAGCCTTATGATTAGAAATGTTAAGGTATGCGATCAGCAGATGACTGCATATTCTCCAGGGCAGCTGAGACAAAATGTACCGTGCAAAATGGGATAAAGAAACATTAGTGGATAAATAATTGAATTATCTTAGACAGCATTTAAATTACGCTGTTTCCCAGTGGATACCACTTTTCTTCATTTAACTGGACACTGCTCAGTTGAATGTTAACAGCTCCCACAAACGTTCCTTTGCTTTTCACAACAAGCTTCAGTACATGGCCTCTGAGCTCTGTGACTTTGTCATACACAATCTGAAATAACAGATAATGAAACAGAAAAAAAAGATACAAATTTGTGAATCTATGACAGGCAAAACACTCCAGTCCAGCACTCTGCATGAAGATTATAGTTTTGTATTAATTGCTTTAAACTGCCCTCCAGAATTATAAACTAACTATGAACCAAGTTTACTTAACTTAGTGAATTTACCTCAGAAATACATTTGACCTTATGTAGTTTATAGAAAAGAGATTCTTCTGGCTTAAGTTTGTGAAATCTGATTACCAAGCATTTGTAAATAAATTTGAAACCTATGTTGTGCAATGCTTCAGAAAAAAAAAAAAAAAAAAAAAAAAGGTAAGCATAATTTTCCCTCTGAAAATTGAAACTAACTTAAACTGAGTTTTGAACTCAAATGGGGAAAAATATCAGGTCCTCCATGAAGCCCATGAGGGGATGATAACACAGTTGATTTTCTGGAGGAGAGATTAGTATGGAGGGTACTCATCATGGACAGCAGCATGAAAACGTAAGATAGGTAATTTTGTCTAAGTGTATAATGTGATAATTTTTAAATATCTTCCCATAGCAGATGCCTTGACATATGGTCAAAGCAAAATCAGAAAAAATCTGAAAAAACTCTGCAAAAATCAGAAAAAAAAAATGGAAAACACTTTTGATGTTATTTTTTTTAAAACCTATATATATTGTATTTGTTACTCATTTCTTAGTAGATCCTTAATGCAACTTTCTCTTACATTGGTATGTCTTATAAAAGTGTATCACATCAATGCACAGTACCTCAGAATTTTTTCTCAGTGCTATTCTTGTGATTAGATATTGTGCTACATACCAGAATTAAAAAAGATTAAACCAAAGCAAAACCAAATTGTTTTCTAACCAGGACTTCCATAAAATTTCATAACCGTTCTAGATCAAACAAGTCCACATCATAAAAGAGATCATTTTCCTTTGAAAACTGTCTGTATAATTTTACTATTTCAACACAAATAACTTTATGCATGATTCTGGATGCTAACTGTATCCAAATATGCCAATTAAAAAAATACTTGCACTTTTTAATGGAATCATCAAATATTAAATGGGACAGAAAGCTCAGCCCACTCAAAAGAAGCTGTAGATGTGGAGCATCTCTGTGATTGGATCCAATTTAGCAAGCAGAACTTACCAAATTTGGATGTTTCTGTTACTCGTGAATTGCTGTGAATTCTTCTCAAATGAAATGAGGCAGCTTGCTTAGCATCTCTTTAGAAAATTACTAAGGCCTACAGTTTTTAAAATATCCTTGAAATTACCTTAATACTATGAGAACACACTGAGCTTCATTATGAAATGTTAATAGTGTATTTTCTGAATTTAAAAAAAAAAAAGAAATCTGGAGTGATAGGCTAGCAAGAATGGGCTGCATTCAGAACAGATTCCTGTTTCAATCTCTGCATTAATCAAAAACTGCTGAGTGACCTGTATGTGGGTTGACAAAATATGAAAGTTCTCTCAGCTACTTTCAGGCCTGAAAAGTGAGCTTTGTTAAGAGAAGTACATTTAAGCTAAAATTTGTATGGCTGGAAACATTTTTTCTATTTTAGTTGCAATGGAAGAAATGCTTCACATTTTAATCTTTTGATGCAGTTTAAAAAGCAAACACAGTGACCTACTGTTGCTTGAGGAGAATGGGAAGGTGACACTGCCTAAAAGGCATTTGTCATGCAACCTGCTTGGATTTGCTGTGCAATCTGAATGAGCAAAACTGCTGAGGAAAACAAAAGTCTGATCGAGCTCCCCCTAGCCTGGATCTCTGCAGCATGGAGTGCAGGTTCCCCTCTGTACCTCCAGTTGTAAGAAGTAGAAATGGACATGAGAGTTGTCCTTCAGACAGGGATAGAGTTTATAAAGACAGCCCCATCAATGCTCCTCACTCTGAGTGGCAACAGAAAGGTGGTTCTGGACTTCACAGGTGGACCCAAGAGGCACAAAACTTGGTTCTCCTGGACAACCCTAGCTGGCCTCAGTTGCACCTCTGGGACCATGGTTGTGGGGAAAAGATAAAATGTCCCTTTCACTCTTTTTCACTGGCCTTTGCTAGGAAGGTCTTACCATGCACCAACATTTTCTTTTCCATTTAGAAACCTTTGTAAATAATAGTTTGGAACGGCTGTCATGAAAGTCATGCCTTGTGCTTTCCAGTTGTGGTGTTTAGTGTGCCTACTTCACCAGACTGCATGTGGATTAAAAATTCCAGCTTCTCTGTCCCCCAGTGGCACCTCCCCACTAAAATCAAAGTGAAATGAAGAAGAAAATCTGAAACACAAGGACAGGTATAGTAGGGAATAATACAATTTAGAATAAATTGCTGAAGTGGTACTCATTTTACAGTAGAAAACTGCCTTGTTTCTTTGATATTAAAGATATCTTCAGCTGTTGCTTTAAATCAGCAAAAAGTGTACATGTACACTGTAAGAGTTAAGAAACCTTCAGTACAGTGGATCACATCAGGCGTGAGCTGGAGTAATGAACAACTTTCAATCTTTGGACAAGAAGAGGCTTTAAGCTTTGAGCAATGACAGACCTTACAGTGCTGGGTGGTTGGTTTTCAAATGATCCTAATAAACTGCTTCCAAAATCGTATTGCAAATTCAGCTGGAGCAAGGTGTATGTCATTAGGGTGTAGGTAAAGAAGAAAGGTCTAGAAATAGCTGAACTAGTATGTGGATAAAACAAATGCCACCTGCCAAAATTTCATAATCAGGATGGTTAAACCCTGAAATGATTGTGTAGTAAGAGTATTTGCCTCCCATTTATACCGTTAGATCAAATGAGTTAGAGCTGAGTTATATGTGGCCATGCAGAAAATCAGTGGGACAGTTAGGGTTGGAACTCAAGTATTCCTGGCTCCAAAAAAGCACAGTTGACCTACAGGAGACTAATGACATTTTAATTGCAAATGCAGGACAGTTGCTTCTCCTTAGGTAGCCCTGGCACAGTTCCTAGATTTCCTTTTAATTGTCCAAATTAGCTTTGACTCATGGTGCTGGGCTGTGGGTCGTGGTGCATCTCCCCCCCTCCTCCTCCATCAGGCTTGCTGGGGCTGTCCTGGTTGTTGCAGGCCAGTGTCCCCTTTGCTCTGAGGGTGACTCCAATAACACTAACAGATGGATATGGCCCAGGTATATTTGCTCACATTTGGCCCAACCCCAAGGACAGGATGGAGAGAGTTCCCTCTCATTCTTGTTTCATTACAGCCATGCACAGTTTGCTTTGTCTTGGAATTTTGCTCCTTTTGTGGGTGCACGTACATGCAGGCACTCAAGAGACAAAATGAGGACAACGGAGACCTTGAAGCATGTCTCAGGGCAAATGATATACATATGAGCAAGGCTCCACTGCAGTTGGTTCTGTTCATTTCAGGTTTTCTTGGCAAGATTTTGAACTTAATTCAGATTTATTTTCAATGTTTTAACATCCTTAGTTTTCACTGAAGTACTCTGGAACCTTCCGAGTAACTCATTTATTCCTAACAGTGGTCTATAAGCAGGTATGTCTTTTCTTTTTACACTGCATTCTATTTTTCTATATTCTTTCTCTTCTTCCTTTCAACCAGCATTTTTTAGTGCAGTGTTATACTAGTGTGAATCCAACAAACTCCAAAATCCAAAGAAAGGAATAAGAGAAAACAAGAGTACTTTTTAAAAGCAACTTCAAAATATTTGGCATAATTCATTCTATTGTCAGCCCTCTTGGTCTTTCACATCTTCACTCTCACACACATGATTAAAAATCAAAAATAAAATGTGCTTTTGCAAGGCTGATAGTTTGCTGTAGGCAGTCATAAGCAATAAAAGCACAAAACTAAACCCAAAAATACCCAAGAGAAGCACATTTCAGAATTTTCTCAGTCTTGAACACAGAGATAAATTAATATTCAGCTTCCTTCCAGCCATTTGGCTTTAATAAAAACTTATGAACTCATAAAAAAAGGCTAGTACATTTCTGTACACAGCATTTTGGACAGTAACTAACTTAAAAGACAGCTGACTTATATTTTTAGTAGTTTTTCTTCCCTGGGGTGACTTCTGCCTCAGTCTACCAGCCTTGGACAGAAAATGCATACAGAATGATATCACATATGGAAGAACAGAGCTGCTAACAGCACAAGCATCAGATCTGAAATGTCTAAGTTCAATGGGACCATATGTCCCCACTGTGATTAGCAGTGCCTGGTGAAAGAGATTGAGCATCTGTGAAGAAGGGTGTAAGTTTTGAGTAAAGGATATTAAAGTTTTCATGGAATTTCTTTTAACAGCAGTGGCATGCTCCTTAGCCACAATTAAATCTCCTTCCAGTGACTACTGTCAGACTGCAGACAGGATTTTGGATTTTATTGCATTCAACTTGATCTAATAATGACTAGAAAGATGTTTGTCTTCCAGTGTTGGTGGATGGTTCTTGAGTGTAGTCCGTTTTTTGGATACTTTAAAATGAAGGTTACATAATCATATTATACTTTTTTGCTTTAAACCTCCTTCAAATGTAAATTACTTTCTTTAGATGGGACAATTAGACTCATTCCACTGTCTCTTTGATTGAAGAAAAAAGGAAATAACAGCAAAAATATAAAGGCCGTTTCCCTATTGTTCCACTGCAGAACCATTAGGAGGGAAATCTGTTCCAGCTGTCAGCAGCAATGCTGCTTGAGGAGTTGACTTACAGAAGCACTAGAAGTCATCAGTGTCAGTAGGTAGCTTTTTGTAATCAAATAGGTGTAGAGAAATAAAAATAAAAATATTAAACCCTCAGGACTGGGAAACTAGGAGATAAGGACTTAGTCTCAGCTGACTAAGCTTCACCAGATCTTGTCCATGACACAGGGTGGAATGGTAGTATTTTCCATACCTTCTACTTCAAAGCCTGCTCAAAGACCGTTTTATAAAGTGCTTTCAGATCTTTAGGAGATTTTTTATATGTAATAATTATAATCTCTAATCCCACCTAATGTTTGAATCTCATCTGCCCTTACAAAAGAATATAGTTTATGCCATTTCCTATTCTGCCATAAATGTTGCTTTTCACCCCAGAGGCATGAACACTTTAGTGGTACGTGAAATAATTATATATGTCTGTGAACTGTTTATTACTGTATTGTCATTTGGGACAGTGACAACCAATTTTAATGCCTACTTTCAAATGTGAATTTGAATAACAGCATCATTTCAATTAGTACCTTTTATGTTATTCAAATATGCATTCAAAATCACCTAGGTTTTGGTGCAATGGTGCTTGGTCTCATTTGGCTGACATGTAACTGTGGTTATGGTGTGAAACAGCAGCATGAATAATCCAGCTGCTTTCCTGAAATCAGAGAGATAAAGAGACTGCTTCACTTCTGAGGTAGATGCAAAGCAGAAGATTGTCCCCATTTGTGGTTCAGCTTATGATATGTTCCTTCTCTTCAGTCGTACTCCCTGCAACAGCTCTAAATGCTGCATTGTTATTTCAAGAGTGGGAAAGAAAATCAGACAAGTCGGATACAGTGGAAGAAAGCAAATGGTACTCACAATTTCATTGTAAGTAGGGTCAGAGCTTTTTGGAGCTGTTCTTGTTTTCCTTCGACTGACCTCATAAGGATCCGGCAGAAGATAAAATTCAGCGTGTGCACTTGGGGCAGAGCCATCTGGGAGGCGCTGAAAACAAAACAGTCATAAATATGAATACCCATGTTCTAGCAATGAAAACAAATAAAAAGTACCAAACGAAATCTGGATTTTAAGCAGACAGAAATATGCTAGCTTCTCAGTATTCACTTGGCTAAACTGGAATGCCAGTGCAGTAAACAGCACGAA
>NW_008606536.1:40064-70382 GCF_000691845.1 Merops nubicus
AGTTTAATATTGAATCAGGAAAATGGAAATTAAATAATACAAAAATAAGGTAAAATTGCCTATCTTTAATATTTCGCATTCTAACAGAAAAACTCTTAAGCATCAATCTACTTTAACTCAGCTTAATCTGATACAAAGCCTAGCTCTTTCATTTTCCAGAGTAATGCATAAAAACTGGTTTCTAGCCACTAAGCTCGTATTGATTTTAACCCCTAAGTAGCAGTGCTGATGCTGAGGAGAACTGATTGCTTCTAAGGGTGTTTCATAAAGCATACCGCTACAGAAGAGCCAGGAGCATTTCCTGCAGTGATATGGGCAGAACAGGATTCTTATAACAGTTTTTACAATCTCTCCCATCACACATCTGCAAACTCCCTCTAATTTTCCAGTTCAGGATACTGAACGATATTCCAGATATTCCATTTTATGGTAAGCAACTACTTGAGATCAGAGCCAATCTATTAATGAGGCTTAGTCATAAGCTAATGCTGGTGGGTGGAGAGATTTTGATAACTTCTGAACAGCTGTAAGCAGCATCACAGCTACTCAGAAAACACACTAGTAGCATGAGAGGCTTCAAAAGAACATACAAGAAACACAATAATGAAAAACTATGGAACAGGTGTCTTGCCAGCATATGTCACCCAGTGCTTAGCTTATAATTAAGAAGAAACCTTTGTGTTGTTAACAGAGTATACAATCAGAAAGCACAAAATGGGGCATACCAAAATACCAGTAATTTTAATCATATTATCAACATTTTAGGCAAGTTTACCTGATAGATCATAAGCAATCCAGTGACAGGATGCAATTGAAAATGCAGGCAAAAAGAAGAAATCTTAAAATGTCTGGAATTGATGAAGCCAGATTGTTACACAGGAAGTTGTATTTTTATTTCCCATTGTAATTTTATCTGGCTCAGAATAAAATTGTTTCTCAGACTTTGATTATTCACAGTATGTGTCTAGAAATATGGGGCTTTCTACAGGCATTATCACAACATATCCTTGTGATAGGAGAAACCGCTGGTGTTCTAGCAATAAATAACTCCTCTAGAGAGAAGAAAAACAGTGTTTGTGTGTGTGAGCAACCAGTACTTGCACCACAAATCTCTGTTTTCTGTTATCTGTAATGATTCTTCAAGGCAAATGATGCAGTCAAACAGAAAGCTCATTATTGCTATCACTAATACTGCAGAGCATCAAAGGATGCACTACTCAAATCAATATGAGTTGTCAACACACAGTGAGCAATTACTATTGCTAAGCTCCCCAAAATACATCTGATTTAAAGTATACATGGGATTTAGATAGATGTGAATCAACAGGCAAAATAAGAATGCCATTAAATGGCAGTGAAACTAACAGGTACTTCCCTAGGACAGAGTACCATGTTGTCAACACAGGATTTGTAATTTATACCATCCATTTGAAAGCTCATCAGTGTTGATCCAGGACTATACTAAAACTCCAATCAAGGATTACAAAACCTGTAAATTGAACAGTCTCTTAAAAATCAAGAAGGAGAAAGAAATGTAGCCTTAAATACCAGTCCAGACAACCAGGATCCTAACTGTAATCAAGCTCTTCCCTTCTCGATGAATAGATAATCATCACTGTAACTTGAACGTCAATAGATTTTAGTTGTTTCAGACAAAAAAGGCTGAAAAAAAAAACCTAAAATCCAGGGGGAGGGGGAAGTGTTATTCTTGAAGAAGATATTACCACCTCAACTACTGAGGCCCAGCACAAGGATCTTCACTATCTTAAGCATGGAAATATAGTACAAGGAGAGTCCCGTACAATGTCAGGCTTTATAAATCCTCCCAGCAGTCTATTGCCTAGCCAGGGACCACGTCACAGCTAATTTTGAAAGCTGAGGTCAGCAGCAGCTGCAAAGGGCACTGGACTGAGAAGCCCAGATGGTACATAATAGGCTACAAAGGCAGCAGAGAGGATGCTGCATCTGTCCAGTTCTGCTCCCCTTTGAGCTTCCCGGATAGGACAGGGTGTGTCACAAGTGCTGAGCTCCACTGCACGCCTCAAGACAACAAAGGTGCAGATCACAGCACCGTCGTTTGCATTTGAAATAAGCTCAGTCTGACATTCACCTGCCAGGGAAAGAATCCAGGCTGATTGCTGTGTGATTGTTTAACAGGACCGGAGTACCCAGAAGCACATGCAATGAATCAAAAAATAAAATTGTCACTGCACCTTTGAGTTGCTCTTTGTACCCTGCTAGCAATGCTGGCACGCTACCCAGCCTTCTGCCAACTAACCTTCCTTCATCAGCTGACTCCTCCCAAAAACTAAAGCAGGCACTTTGCAGTAATGCTGTGGCCATATGAAAGACAGACAGAAAAAACTGCCTCCTCACTATCCCTTTGAATACATGTTGAACGAAGTGAGAGAGAGGAGAGGGTCAAGAGAGAAAATAAAAAAGTACAGTATTTCCACAATTCAGAGGAGAAAACTCAAGGCAGTTTAGTTGCTCTGGGATCTTTCAGAACTAAAACAAAGCTACTTTTCATGAACAGTATCAATCAGCAGCCAGAAAGTTAGAGGTCATTTAAACTGCAGCCATGAACTCCAACAAGAGATCTTAGTTCTGGCTGTTTGGTGTGTTTTTTTTTTTTTTTTTTTTCCTCCCTGCTTCATCTTCCCTTGCTGAGGGAAGGCAAACAGGCCACTCCGAATCCCACAACTGTCCCAGTTGTCCCTCTGTAGTGGCACTGTTATGCCATCAGACAATCAAAAAGCTTCAGCTGAGCATCCTTGAAGCGGGACCACAACTTCAACTTCTCACCTGCCCTTCCTTGACCCTTGTTATGACACAATACAACTAATGAGGGTCTTCAACTGCTAAAAAAGTTCTGTCCCACTACACACTAATAATTTAAAACTACAGATTAAGAGCAGGTATAAATCAACCATGGCTTTACAAGAGTAAAGCATGGCTATCTTGTATGATGAGTTTGTGCTGGTTTCTCTTTTGACTGGGACAGTAGAAGCATCTTTTCTTGTGAAGAGCCTGCTTCGCTGAAGGACTTCTTGAGACAAGACTTGCAATGGCCATGGAAGGAACTGTACTTTGCTAAACCCTCCCTAGCAGGGACAAAGAGGGATCTTGGAAGTTTGACAGTCATAGTGTGAAAACAAGAGTGGGATTAACATGGCAGAAATATCTTTTTAAATCCAAAGTAGGTGAAATTTGAAGTAAACTGTTTTATTAAGACAGCTGACATGTAAAGCAAAAATCCCAAGTTTTCGGGCAAACTAGCCTTTTCTTAGGCTTCCATATATGCCTTAAGCATTCATTTGAATGAAGAGGAATGCAGAAAACATCAGATTTTTTTTTTTTTTCTTTCTAAAGATTATGTCTCCTGTCATATTACAGTGTCACATTTACCGAACAAAATGACTAGATTATCCTTTCACTTCTAGCTCAGGCTTCCGTGGCACATTTATAAACTTTGGTAAACATGAAGAATATCTGACCTAAACACCAGTCCCTTTTCCACCAGAGAACAGCTGTTCTTCTGAGTCTATTATAAACACAGTAAGATTTGTAACAGGCTTATGAGTAATTCTGAAATCCAGCAGAAATCTCCTTTGTTATTATTAATTGCTGAAAAATCACTGATGTCTGTCTATAGTCCTGGCCAGAAGGAAAAATCAAAGGGTACTTTGGGAATACCATTTTTCACTTTAATTACTCTGCAAAGCCGTTATAGCTGGAATGAACTTGTTATCAAGCAAACAGAAAAACTCAAAGGTTTAGACTGAATTCTATGCATTTTGAATTCTGTAGTCATTTAATTAACCCAAATATAAAGGAAGTTTACTTCCTTTAAATAAGTTACTCTAACTTAGATTACTATCTTAAATCTTCAGTTGTGTATGCTTGTGAATAAATTCAAGCTATAACAGTATGTAAGCCTGAAAAGATATATAAAGTTCTGAACAGAAATGTCATAACTCTCCTTGTTACTCCTATGGACAAAGAAACCCCAGTGATTTTGGTCTGCCAGTAAAAAAGAACTGAGTTAAATTTGGCAGCCGAATCCCTGTGCTTTCTTCAAATACAAACAAGGCATGACTGAACAATTTTCTCAGAGAAGGACCTGCCCACTTGACCTGGATAATGACTGATATTGATAAAGACTGGTGTTTTTAAGAACCTCAGTTACCACTGCCTGTATATACGTTTAAAAAAAGCAGTTTCTTTTTGAAATGCTATTTTCTTCTACAGTCAGGTAGAAGGTGATGAAAATATTTAAAAATGAGGGGGGGTGAGGAAGTGGAAATAATACTCTGGATTTACTTCTTTCCACAGCTGTAATTCAGTACTGAAAAATGAATACAGGCATGTATCTGTTAAGGCTGTGTACCATTTTTCAATCCAATTTTATTTTCCAAACCCAAAAACGTATTGATATTTACTTACAGAAACCCACACAGATAGTTTATGTCCTGTGTAATTTAATTTTAAATATACTAGCTGTAGCTGGGAAATAATGGGTGAAATGAAATTATTTTTTCCACAAGAATTACATTATCCTAATAACTTTTGTCCATTGATCATTACCAACCATCTACAACTCCTTAGGAATGGATTCTTTGTTAGCATTTTGAAAGGTTTAACTACTTAAATAATTGTTCATATATTGAACTATGCAATTTAGCAGCCAATATGAACACTGGGCCTCGCTCATATGAAGTTTAAGAAAAGTTTTATGATTTTTTAAAAATGCACTTTAGTGATTTACACTGATTTAGTGTAAAGCTTTTTAAAACTCACATCTTCCTAAGTGACATAAAATTTTCCTTTCAGGTAACTATTGCCTCAAATTTAAATCATGTCATTAGCTTCTCTTAGTGTTAGACATACAGATATTTTCCCACGTTTTGTCCTAGAGTGAAACAGATTGATGGCTCCTGAACATTTGATAGTTCCAGCTGCTGTTCTCTTTTTCCCCCATTTTTCATTTTAAACCATCCTGACAGAAAAAGGAAACTTGTATTAACTAGTGCCATCTTTCTTCCTCTATAAATAACTTCTTTTCTTCCCTGAAAACGAATTTCCTGGACGTTTTCAAATCTCAGTTGCTTTCTTTCCCTTCTTCAATGACAAAAAGAAATCCAAGCTTCAGAAAGGCTCCCATTTTAGCTACTGCCCTCAAATTAAAAAAAAAAAAGTAAAAATAAAAATTATTCACTTTGTCTAGTAGCTCTAACTCTCAGTTTTCCCATCCTTTACCTTCATCATGTGTTTTTCTTCTTCATGCACTTCCATAAGGAATTCCACATAATGAAGAAAGGACTACAAAATATTCCTTCATGTTTAATATTGAGATATCCTTACATCTTTGAAAATCATATCACTATAGCAAATGGTTAGAAAAAACCCTTTACAGTTACAAAGCAAAATGTTTAGTTATTAAGTGCAGATGTGAGGCAGGTTTGATTATAAGCCAGTAAAGAAGAATTAGAAAAAAAATCCACATAAGAAATCAGGCTTGCACCCCTGTAACCTGTATAAATTGCTAGCTGCTTCTTGACTAAATTAAAAGAAGAAATGTGGAAAAGCCATCACTGCTGCTACATTTTCTTTCACTGTCTCTGTGTAACTTTGCAAAGCAAGGCTAAACTCTATCTTTGTAAGCCACAGCTTAATTAACAAATATAGCCTCTGTTTTATAATAAGATAACATCCTCTGGGCTAACTCTAAATTTAAAGAGTTGAGAAAATAATCGGCAGTGAAACAATGATATTACAAAACAAGAGGTCCCTTCAAAAACAGATTAATAAAATGTAAAATCCTTGAGGACAAACAGGATTGGAGTGTGAATGGGCAGTGGTGTTGTTATTTCACAAATCCTAACATGGTACTGAAGACCCTTCCTCATTTTTCCTTTCAGCTCTGCATATCCCAAAGCACAGAACACCTCTGGTCTACTCTGCTACTAAGCTTTTTGTGACAGTTTTCCTGTCACAAAATATTTTCAAGTTACTTCAAAGAAAATAAAAAATAAAATCACATTTGCAGTAATTTAATAACAATTGCTAAAGAAGATAATCCACTATATCACTGTGGTGCACCCTGCCCTGTCTGCTATTGGCAAAACAAAATAGAAAAGCTACTGGCCAAAAGTGATTGCACAATTAAGGTGTTTTTTTTTTTTTTTTTTTTTTTTTCCCCAAACTACTGCTATTTTTCACCTATAATTTGAAAACATTTAACTGCTTCTCTGCAATACAAGTTTTATTTTACTGTAATTTCTGATCCAAATTTCTCCCCCCTCTTTTATTCTGAAAACTTCCTTTTCTATTCCTAACTGCTTTTCTATCTCATGGATGTCCCTGAGTATGTACACAAACAGAGAAGACACACTTCTACAGAGGTCACTGACATGTAGGTTAATGGCAAAGCAACAAAAAAAGAAGTGATGTTTCTCTCAATTTAAGGCAGTGAAATAAAAAGATGTTTCAGAACAACATATATTTTGTTTCAGGGAAGTCCTGGAAAGCATTTTTTGAGCAGGCATTTTCTACCTGTCAGAAATCTGGTAGTGTCAGCAGAGCAAGCCTCCAGATGGCTTTGTCATTTACCATGATAATAATGCAAAAGTGCTCTCTCTGTGTTATTGATTTGAATCTCCAAATATAGCTTATACACTTCATGCAGACCAATACCTTCAACACCCTCATCAACCTGCCTGTTCTGTATGCAGCTTGTCCGCGCACCGAACGGGCAAGCGGTGCCTAGTGGGGGTGCTGCTATTTCTAGGGAAAGCTGTGCTTTTGTCACTGCAGCTTGTTTCAGCCCTTAGTCTCCCAAGTGAAATAAGTATTTTTTTTAAAAAAACAAAACCCAAACCACAAAAACCTGCAGGTTTACTGTTTTGGCTTTGTTTGTAGCATAGTAGCAAGGACTTGTGCAGTCTAGCTGTTAATAAAAGATGGTATGTTGTATTCCTGACAGGGATAACTATGCTGGCAAAACCAGGGTCTAGAGCTGTCCTAAGTCACAAAATCTCTGAAGAGTGAACCAGACAACACTCTCCGAGGTCTCCTGGCTGTCAGATTTTGAAAAGCAACCCTCAGTCACTGAGATGGAAGGAAAGTGCCACAGCTAACACCCTGCAATGAACACGCCAGTTCTGGGCAAAATGTCAAGGTATTGACCTGTATGTACTGCTGCATATGTGAGGTAGGTGTGTAAGTTCATGGCAAAGTCTAAGCAGACCTCTGAAATACTGTCAAAGAGGGACGCTAGAAAGAGATTCAGCTCATCATATTTTAGACACATCCTGGTTTAGCTTGGTTTGGCTAAATGATGTCTGGCACCCTTTGAGACACCTAAGATAAACATTTAAGATGTTTGCATAAACCATCAGATATGACACAGGCCTTACCCGAAGCCCTTCTCTTCTGCAGTGGCAGCTGGAGGCCAGATGGGACACAGTAGGTCATCTCCTATATGTTTAGGAAAATTCATTGGGACTTAAGTCTCCTCTGATCAAAATGAGAGCTTAGGCTTCTAGACTAGGACCCAGTTTCAAAATTACTGCTGCTTTATGTCTCCTCAGGTGACAAAAGTTGTGTATGGAGTTGGAAATATGACATGGCCTTTAAAGGAGACTGGTACTATTCTGGAGTGGTCACTGGAGGTCAAGCAACATACTTTATGGGATGTCAAATATCCCTGATCAGGCAACTGAATTCCATCCCATCATACTTGTATGCATCTTAGTTTCAAACTGAATCCCACTCCAATTAGGCCAAGGCACACAGACAGTAGGATTTTTGAAATAAATAAGTATTTGTTAAATATTTAACAAAACCTTTTTATTTTTATTCTTTTTTTAACTGTAAGGAGAAAGACAGTTCTGGCAAACAGGCTGGATCCCAAAAGATTCAGGGCTTTCTAAGAACTATGTAAAATGCTTCTGATCTGCTTCAGTTATGTGAGAGGAAAGCCCATCTAACTCTGCTGAAATGAAGCAATAAAATGAAAGCTGGCCTGTGATACCAAGAAGGTCATAAGGGTTTCTTTTCCAAGCTTTTATTCCCATAGAGCTCTGAAACCAGAATCGAACACTTTCAGACAGGTGAAGAAAGGAACTGAGATGTAGTTCTGATGCCCTGTTAAAAAAGCATAATCTGTCTTGCTGATCCAGAAAGAGTTGAATATTAGGCTAGACACAATCCCAAATGAAATGAGGATGAGTCTATACAACCTTGTGCCGTGGTGCACTGCTGTCAGGTAAAACAGCCTCTTGCCTTTTAACAACCACAGGCAGTAGGACATAAGGAGGGCTAGAAATTAGCTCCAGCAAGTAAAAACACAGCATTTTGTGTGTTTAATATTGCTCCTGTATCAACAACAAGGAAAGATGTCTTAGAATTGCTTGTGTCCCTGTCCAGCTCACTCAAAGCTTAAGTCTAGCTCCTGAGCTCACAGCCATCTAACACCACCAATGCTCAGGACTAGGTTACTCCTTACTCCACATAGCACCATGTGAGTATAAAAAAGTTACCAAGGCTGCAAAAATCATTTAAGAGGAGTTGACTGTATAACCAGAAGTGTAAACATATTAAATGGACAACTCCAAGTAAGAGATTTGAACAAGAATCACAGAGAAGGTTTTTTTTTTTTTTCCAAAAGAGAAGGACGTGACAAGATATGTTCTAGATTCCTGAAGCACATGCTGTATTACTATCTTTAAGTCATTTTAAGTCCACTTGTTTTTTTTTCGCATAGATGAAAGAAATCAAGGTTCAGTCATGCTTTAAAATTGTATTATTCTACAGATAAGCAATGTTGATGCAGGGTGAAGAATGCAGAAAGCAGATTTCAAAACAAGTCCCTGAAATTTTTATTCCAGAATTACCACCACGTCTGTAAAGAAGCTAAATTCCACTGCTTTCAACTCTATATTATTGTAGTGTTTGAAACATTTACTTTTCAGATTAATATTTAGTATCAGAGTTTATGACAGTGGCTGAGATAAGACTTATCGAGTTTGGACCCTTAGAAACATAGATCCCAGAATTTCTTCTCTCTTGAATAACTCACAGAGGAGAACAAATACTTGAGACAAATCCCTGTTTCATTTCTGTTGAAATCACTCAGGATTAACACCATTGCTGCTTGTTAGAGGGCATGAAAGAAAATTAGCCTTTGAGAAAAGAAACACAAGCAAATGCTGTTGTTCTGTTTCGTTTTGTTACATACATGTTCTTGTCTCTCCTTGCTTAGGCACAGATAGTAAGGCAATATAAAAATGCAGAAAGAAATAGTGACACTGTTACCTGTGTCTTCACCCTGTACTATTTTTCTTCTCAATTTTTTTAATTAGTTAATCAAGTCTATATATATCTGCTCTAGACTGTTTTTAATTTCTCAGACTGTACAGATCTCCCTTCACTTTTCTTTAGATTATTCTACAGCTTTCCATCTCCCTTTATAAACCAGAATTTCACTATATGATGCATGCAATTTCTGCTCCTTAATTACTTCTCATTACTTCTACTTACGCTCTTGCTCAATGTTCTAAATAATCCCTCTTGAACCTTGCTGTCTTCTCCCTTAAATATTTGCACAATTAACTTGTGTCCTTGTTAGGCTGTCCTTAACTAAGTTAAGTTTTAGTAACGATAAATTACTCCTAAAGAATCAATTGCTCCCAAGCAACCCCACAGAGAACTGTTCTTTAAATGTGTATTCTAGTTTTTAAAAAAGTCCTGAGAGATGTTTTACTATCAAAGCCTTATAAAGAAGAGCTACTTTTTTCCAACACCATAAGAACAGGATCTGGCCTTTCTCACTGTCATCTCTCATAGCAACCTTAGGTCTCATCATTTGCTTGTTTTATCTTCACATTAGTGTGGGTTATAGATCTATGCCTCCTTGAGGAAATACTCCTCACTTCTCCAAGCTGGTTGTAGAGTTCTGGAAATTACTTTTATTCTCTTGATTTTTCTCTGTCTCCACTATTACTTTAAATGCTTTCTTCATTTGAAACCAGTGGCAAATTTAATTTATATTCACCTTCCTCTCCCAGATCACTCCTATTATTAAACAGAGCTCACTGTTTCTTATTGACTTTTTTCCCTCTTATTCAAAACGTATCAGCTATGTAAAGAATTACTTATTTAAAAATTAGCTGTTAAAATTTAGAGCTGAGGCAGTAGAGTGACTGTGACAGATTAAAGGGTTTAACAAGAAATAATAACACAACTTTCTGTACAACATATTTGTCAAATACCTTTCATAACAAATATGTTGGAATCCAAAAGTAATACCTCTGCCACAAGAATAGACCTCATCTCTTCCCAATTTAAACTACTGCTGTGTAGTAGTATCCTTTGTTTACAGGTGTTCAACTAATTTTTACTCCAAAAGAGAGCACAGTCTGTCTAAGCTAATTTCCAAAAATTCTTTGTAAGCTAGGGTTAATAAAAGAGCTTTCTCTCCATGGCTTCATATTCTGTTTTCCTGTGCCAGTCTATGGAGAAGTCAATCTGAATGTGCTACCTCCCTCTATCAGCTAAGCTGCCAATTTCTTTCTGTCATCGATTCTTTCTGAATAACTTTTTTTTTTCAGCTCAAAGAGATTTTTTTCTACTTGTTTTCTATCCCTGGGTGACTAACTAGGCTTGTCCTACCTGTGCAACTTCTTCCCAATCCCTGTTGGCTGCACTAAAGAAAACAGAATACATTCATAACCTTCTGAAAGGATAATATGGCTTTTTGTTTAATTGGCAGGCATTGTGTTGCTGGCTGGTAATATATTTTCCATTTAAATCTAAATAATATTCAAAAAGGGTAAAAGTTAGTGAGTCCATGAGACTAATGATGGGAACCAGCTAAGACTGAACAAAAATCCCACTCCTTACTCACCCCAATCCAGAGACAAAACCCAGCAAAGGCAGCAGAGCATCTACCTGTACTGTATGTGGGTAATTTCTCTACAGCCCTGCAACTGTAAAGTTAGAAATAGTTTCACTCCTGTGGTTTAGGGAAAGCTTGGCTCTCACCTTTCTTTCCAATATATTTAAGCCATCACGTCTCACAAACGTTTTTGGAAGCAATTTGTCCTCAGATGGTATAGGACATGAAATGGAAAGAGGCTGGATGTCTGTGTAAGCCTAAAGCTGATTACTAATTCATCACCCACATATCAGCTATCCCAGAATCATTAATCACCAAGAGTGGTACATGACAGCTTCAGAGCTCTTATAAAAGGAGAGCTGGAAGTAGTTTTGGAAAGTACCATAGGAGTTTATTTTTCTTCCAGCAAATTTTCCCCCTGTGAAATTGCTTCTGAATTCATCACCCCTACACACTTTCCTGAATTCTAGTAACATTTTACATTTATTGGTGTGCAGTTCAGGATAAGTTGGCTGTGTTTCTCCTCCCCACTGCCCCTGAGGAATTATTCTGTCCACAAGAAGTAGTGGGCAAAAATGTTTAGCAGTGAGGACTGAAACTTTAGCTGCTTATCTAGAAAAACAGGGCATGCCTGAAGTCATGGTAATGAGGTCGGCAGACAAAGCAGACTTCCTTCTGAGCTAACGCTGAACCACTGTTCCCTTCTGGTACTCTGTGAATCAGGAAAAGAAATACATTAGCCAACCTTTTCTGAGCTTCCAAAATGGTTATTTCTTTTGCCTCTGGTGTCTTTTTGAATGGATGAGCAAGCCCAGCAGTGCAGCTTTGGGTTGCCTGGCTGTTTCTGGCTGTGCAGTGCTAAGCTAGCCCACAGTCTGCCCTGTGGAAGATCTGGTATGGTCCTGATATCCCCCGTTCTCTGGACTGGTTAATATACATGAATGGAAGTGGAGTTGAGCATTTCAGGCTTAGAACCTAGGTGTCTTTCACAGATCTAGGAACCCATGTTTTCAAGGGAAACTCTCAGACTTTCTTCCTAGCACATTCCTGTCTGGTGCCACAACCAAACTGTTTTTGTTCTTAGTTAATAAGTCCTTTCATATGCCAAAACAAATTTCCCCTGGGGCTTCTTTATCTTCCTCCCCAAACCACTTAGTGCCCTTTGCCAGGTACTGCACTGCTGTGTTTATACAAGAAGCCTGCCTTGTCTCATCTCCTTCTGCTGCCACACTCTTCATGACTCCAGAGGCAAACTCTTCCAGTGACTCCATATAACCTCTCCATTTTTTATCACTACCCAAAAGTTTCCTTCTAGCCCAGCTCCATTTTTTTAAGCCTATGTTGCCTAGTGCTGCCTATGCATAAAGTGCCCAGTGTTGGAATGTCTGCATCTGAGTGGAGCAAGTAATGCCCTGAGAGGCTGACTTAAAATTCTGTAATATACATGTTTGGAAAGTTGCATTTTATTAGAATCATGGCTTTTGTACATTTGAAAACCGGATTTAAATTTTTTTTCTCAGCAGTCACGGTGATGCCATTCCAATCATAAGAAGAAACAGGAAGTCTGATGTGCGTTACCTGACTTACAGAATCTGAGGACTGAAACAAAACTATAAATTGCTGAGGAAAATCTTGACATTTAAACATTGTTAGTGTCTTGTAAATATCTATTGAACAGAACTCATCTCCATTGTGCACTCACATTTTTAAACAGTAGACAAACGCTTGCAAACAGTTTTAACATCTCTCTGTTCAGTTTCCTTGGCTGCATTGATGCAAGTATTTTCTCAGTGAGAAAATAATAGCTTGTGCTTTACGGGAGGCTAGATTAGATTAATGGTCCTTTCCAGTCACAAAATCTATATGGCTGTTCTCCTCTGTTGGTCTTTGAAGGATTTTTGATAGCGTTTTTTACAAGCCGGACAGGCTTTCATAACACATAACTGAAATGTTGGTGAGAGGTCGAGGGGGGACATTCTGAAGCAGATCTAGGGATGACTGACTTGTACATCTGCAGCAAATTCGGCACATGCATCAGATCAAAGGCATCTGCACTTTTGTGGAGTCACACAAGAGGAGTCCATGCACACACTCACATGAGACAGTCCTCTGGCAGGTCCGCACCAGACCAAAGTCTCTCACTGATAGAGTATTTTTTGACTATGACACCCCATGTGAATGAGGCTACCAGAATGAAAAAAAAAAAACCAAACACCTGCAAAGATACAGCACTGCAATATTTTGATGTCATCCTTTAAAAAAACTATGTGACACTGAACAATGCCATAAGCCATACCATCTCCTTTGGGATTCTCTTGTGCATTGTATATTAATGTAGGATTTGCACAACAGGATCTAGATCTCCTATTAAACTCTGAAAAATAAACCCACACAAATAGTAAATAGTATTTATTTACGTGGATCAAAAGTCTCTATCACCATTCCTGTCAGTTCCCTGAAGCTACATTTGAGATTAGTTTGGAACACTACAATTATTTTCACATCTGAATACCTCATAAAATCTCTATAAAGAGTTAAATTACATGGGGAAGAGCAGCAGAAAAATTATTTACAATAAATTATGAAATAAAATGAGATAGCAAAGCAATCTCTGCACAGATGAACCACTAAAATATAATTAGTGAGACTCTGCAAAAGACTGAATATACCTGAAATAATTTTAACATGTTTTGAATAACACATGATCTTGGCATACTTTTAAAATCCCTGTTCAGCTCAACTTAAAAAAAAAAAAAAAACACACAAAAAAAACCCCAAACAACCCAAAAAGGATAGGAAAGGAAAAAGAAAAGAGAGCATGTCAGAGATTGATCTATATGACTGGAAAGCAGAGAAGAATATTAATGGGATAAAGAGCCTTTCTGTAACAGGTTCCTAGTGTGAAGGCAGCCCAGTATCACAGTACCCCGAAGCACTACTATTTCATATTTCAGATCTGATGACGATGGATGTCCGGATGGAAGGAAGGAATTGGAAGCCCAGGATTTAAAAACATGACTTCCTGAGTTAGGCTGCTAAAACGATGACCTTATTTTCAAGTCATGAATCATTGCTAGTCTTACCGAATTGGACTTCTAAGGCTTCTCTGAAAACTTCCTAAATTGAATTTAAGTCACCTACATTCTAAAGCTAGACATGAATTTAAAGTTGTACTGTCTCTTTCCATAATGAAGTCAACTGAGTCATGGATTTTATCTTTGCTATACACAGATATCCATGCTATAGTTTATTTTCACGTAATTAAACAGCTGAAACTTTCTAAATTAGGGAACTCATACCTACTGTTAGGAGCCTATACAGTAAAAATGATGGAAACAAGGAGAAAAACTATTTCCATCATCTGTAACTGCATCTCCCCATCACCTGCCTGAACACACAGTGACATCATCAGCATGGCTATCACTTAAATATATCCTTCTCACCAACTAGAACTTTACCAGAAGTTTATCAAAGTCACATAGATTTAAAAAGCACAGTAGAAAAAATAAAGGGATTCTTATGCTATACCATGAAGGTAAAGTTCACATATATTGGACCTCAGCAGAGGCTGATCTCACCTGCCAAGGGGACACATAAGAAACAAAAGACAAGTCTTTCAGGACAGAGACTTATTGGACGTTACAGACCAAAATGAACATGCTTAAACTGCAAATCAGAAGAGGCCAACAGAGAACAGTTGGAGATATGTTAGCCTCATGTGTCTCATACAACTAATTACACATTCAGCCTCATTTTATTACTGTCTGGTGCTCACATTAGCTCCTCAGTTTGGCCCCATTTAGGGAAAGCAATTGCAATCCAGTTTGGGATGGAAGTGTCATCAATCTATGCAATGAGAACCTGCAACAGTTAGTAAATGTTTTCATCTACAAGTTCAGCAAAGGTAGTGAAGGATCTTTTTGCCGCAGCTACTACTTGAGAGTTAAGCAAATGGGAATTTGAGAGCATGTCTAGGTGGCCAAATTTGTTATGAAACAGCAGACACACTGCTTTGGCTGGGAGATCACACAGGGCACCAGCTAGATCTCTCAGGATACCCTCATCATCCAGTTTCACCTGTCTTGTGCTGCAGGATCTCTGTCAGCTTCCAACCCTCATAGCCTGGCCCAAGAACATGCAGCATTTACCACTCAGCCTTGTAGCAGAGAGAATGTTACAAAGCTGAGCATCACCCCAGCAAATGACATTGCTCCTTAAATACACCATTGCTCCCTTTGCTGAGCTCTTCCCTGCTCATAGACCGGTCAGGCCAGACTTGAATGAAAAGTATGGATAATCAATCAATAACACCAGGCTGACATGCTACAAAAAGTCATGCTGCTGCATGATGTCTTATGCCTAATGTGTCAGCTGAAAGGGCCAAAAATAGTAATCAAAATTGTTTTTTTTTTTTATATAGTGGCCTGGAAAAGGTCATTACCAGCCATTAAGGAAACCCAGTTTCTGAATCTATCCAATACCTGTAATCACACTGAGTGAGCTCAAAGGAAGAAAGAAAGTGTTAAATGATGACAGAATAGCATCATTGTTATTTTGAGTTAAAATTAGTTGTCCCAGGAAGGGTGTTTGAGGATTAATGTTTTCAAAGTACTCTGCAAATGCAAAGACTTATGAGTTATAGATTATGATAAAAATACTCACAATGTTCCTCATGTGTTTCAACATTATTGTCAGACAGGCACTCTCGTAGGATATGACTAATTGTACTCCAGGCTTATGAGCAGTCGACTGAGGACCTGAGAAAGGACAGATAGTTAGATTTTTTAGTTAACAGCTCAGTGGAAGCACATCTGTAAAATATTGCGGTACACTTGAACTAACATATAAAAAGAATCTATTGCGTGCTTAAATCAGGGATGAAATTAGAAAATGGATAAGAAGTATGATGGGAGAAAATAGACTGACATGTCGTACTCATTTTTTTTCCTGTTTATACAGTGACAGTGAGATGTTTTGTTTTCTAATTGCCATCAATCTAAATTTCAGTGGGAAATTTATGCTTGAGTAACAAATAACTGGGGAGGGGAGGTTTGGCAATCATTGATGACACTACTCAGTATTGTGGCAGTTCTTTCTGGTTAAGAATATTGGATTTATTTTTTTTTTTTCCCCTGTTCCCAGTAGAAAGAGAGGGGGGAAATAAAGCAAATTTCCAGATCAGTTCTAAAACAACTGCTACAGAAAAAAAAAAATCTATCACATATAAATTCTCCCTTCCTCATTTTGCAGTTCTTCCTGTTCCACACTGGTTTTCATGCAACCTATTGCTTTCATAGATTTTTCTACACAACAACCTCTCCTTGCTATCCATCTGTTCTGATTTGGAAGTGTTAAGCCTGAGCAGGGTGGACATGAGCCATTTTGCACTACTTGGTCTGAGATCCAGGGTACTCCCCATAGAGTCATCATCAAAAACAGTCCAGACACTGCCTGCGTGAACTAGCCTGGCTTTACTTAGGCCAACAAGGCTTCATTTTATTAGACCCAAGCTGGTTTACAACCAGTATTATATATTTATTATACTTGGAAAAATAAGAACTCAAACCTGCTAACCTTACAAGAAAATAGTGCTGTCCCATGAGCTGTTGTCTGTCTCCCTGTTAAAGAAGCTGCTGACCTGGAGGCCTCAGACAGAAGAGTCCTGCTCCCCTGCATGCACGCTGGGCTTGCCACTGACACACTAGAGGAGTGTCAGCAGAATGGAGGTTATAATGAATAAGCCTTATTGGCTGCATTTTTTTCTGAAGAAACCAAATGTGTAATCTCTGGAGTGAACAGGGGCTAAAATAACCTCCAAGCAGATAGAATTACAATAGTGTCATGTACTATTGACAGCCAGAGTTGGTGCAATTGCCACGTATCCTAAGGAAAGGAATTCAAATGAATTAAAAATGACACAGTGTATACACACAACTGCCATAATATAATTTTTCCAGGCAGTCTAGATATCAGCACTTCTGAGTTTCTGAAGTTTGGACTGGAATTTTAGAATATGAATCCATCTCAAATTTCTTCCCTCTAGAGACTACAGAAACACATTTTTAAGCTCATCCTAATTAGAGGAGTGTCTGAAACAGAGTCTTGGAGAACTGAAAACAAATCAAGAAATTACTAAGCTGGATCTTAGAAGACTAAGGCACAGTTTTTCATTTGTTATTCTACTTTATAAATTTTGACAAATCATTTAAGCAGACTATATCTTATTTAATTTCATGTTGTATGCAAATAAGGACAGGGAAGGATACAGGATGAAAACTCCATGAACCAGTCAATGCTGAGTTTTTTTTCTATGGTAACAAAAAGCCCACAAAAATCAGTTCTTCCTCCTACCATGCAAAACCACTTTAGTATATATTGGGTTTTTTTTAAGTTGTTTGGCCTTTTTCCCTTAAATTTCACAAGGAAAGATAGAGTCTTAGAGCATTAAAGACAGTGTAACACAAGGGGACTTGTGTTTTAACATACGGGTACAAATCACTTGCGGTGTTGTGTTAATTTTTTTTTAATTGCAGTGGGTCATCTTGAGCAATGCAAGAGGAGTAACAGCTTTCAAAGGCTATGTTACATCATTAGAATTCAGCTGAACACCGTGCCTTTTCTGTCCTACCAGCACTACTTGGGCTTGTTTCTGCATTACTTAAGTTGTATAGTGTGAGTGCTTATACTGAGTTGAAGGATTTCTCTGTAGGAGTTGGAATTTTCATTTATAAAAAAAAGCAAATGTAAGTAAGTTTTTAACCAAGCTGCAAATAATGAAAAACATGGGAAGGGAAAATCCATTTCTAATTGAGTATGTAAAATGAAGTCTGAAACAGATACTGTGGGCATGGCTTTTACTAAAATATTTCCTCTTGCTATGTAATAAATTGAGCACTAATGGAAAAAGTAAAAAAATTAAAAGGAAGATAAAGAACAAAATAACAGTGCAGGGAATCTGATGAACATGGAAGAAACTTCTATTGCTTATATATCATAATAAAAGACAGCTACTGTTAGCTACAATCAGCTGTAATATTTTAGATTTCCCACATTCAGTGCTAAATCATAGTCTCTTTGAAGTCTAGATTATTTTAGCTTCAAATGATAATGAAATACACAGGCAGTAATTACTTCCAGTCTATCCAGCTTGGGCAGATGGACTTGAGCTCAGGCCCTGCATTTTTAGGAACTGTCATGCTCTACTTGCACTTCATCATAGGCAAAGGCCAAATGCTGGTCTGCTGTAGATACAGGACAAAGTTCCACTGACTTCAGCTGAAGCAAGTTTTCCCTCCTAGGGACTGATTCCTTGCTCACTGGTGTCAATGCAAAAGCTGTCAAATACCAAACGAGGACCCTGGACCACTCGTAGTGTGTTTCTGTATGACTTGTGTGCCAGCAGTCTGCAGTGGAAGTCAGTCAAATATCCCTACTGCAGAAAAACTCAAACACTGTGTCAGTTGATAATCTCTTTTACAAGGAACATAAACCACTAGAAAGTTGTGTGTCCTTTCTCCTTTTTGAATGACAAAATTAAGGCAATATGCGTTCAAGTTTTTACTGAAAGTGAAGTGATGTTTAGCATAGTCTGAAGTTCTTTATCTAGATGGTCTTCTCTAGCATGCTGGAGAACTAAAAGCTCTATATTCTATCATGTGTGCAACGCTTTCATTAGCAGCATTTTAAAACAAGCTCTACACTATGCTTTGCACAAGGCATGAGAAACATAAACAGTAAGGATGATGTTACATAGAAGATTGACAAAATCAGTAGGGAAACTACAATTTAATAACACATTGCATTTCACAGGTGGCTTGCAAAGAAATGTGAAAGCACTACTTAAAGAAGGGTCACAGCACTACCATTAAGGAGTTAAGAATTTTTCTGTATTCTGGACCATCAGATTTGTCTTAGAACTTGCTTCTTGGTGACAGCCTGTTTTGACATCTGGCACCAAAGTGTCCTGGAACCTGTTTGGTTTTCCAGGGCCAGGTTTGAACTCCCCAAGCCAACCATCTGCCTGCTATAGCTGCAGCTTGGCTTTATGAACCTTCAGCGTACCCAACTGCAGAGAGTTAACTGTAAATACATTAACTGACTATCCTGCTGGTTCCAGCCCACAACAGCCAGCAAAACAGCCCAAATGCAACCAAAGTAGGAATGAAACTCGTGGCAAAAGCTTTATGTTAAGATGAGCAAATGCAGCAGATTAAACCACCCCATAACAGGCACAAAACAGCCTGCTTTCCTCAGGGGTGATTCACGAGGGCTGTGATCCTGCACAGGGAGGCATACCATAGGATAGGCTTTTTGGAAAGCTTGATCTTCCTTTAGAAGGACACAGAGCCAATTCCTCTGCTGCACTAGATGGACAGAAGCCCATTGAAATGCATGGAGCACGAATCAAACATGCCAGAACTGGGCCTGGGCTCTGCACTGTTATAACCAAGAGCAAAGACTTCATGATTTCGTAACCTTTATAAACAGGCTGAATTATTGATATTTTCAGGAGGAAATAAACTCAAGGGAAGAAAAATGAGCACGATTGGTATAAAAATGGTTTCTTTCTTTTTCAATTTTTTTCCCAAAGTGTCTTTATAAAAGGCTGTTTTGATATCTGCTCTCAAATCCTTGTAGTGAGCTTGGTATAATGAAATGCTGACAATATTCTGTATAATTCAGAACTCACCCCACTGGGAGTACTGAATCAGTATTCATGTCAAAGTAAATTTAGCAGTGATTTTTAATCTCTTCATTGCTAGGAGCACAGTACAAATTCATAAATTTTAATTTTTATTTTGCTTTAGTAAGTGTAATTACCTACAACATTTATAAATTAAAGCAGCTAAGCTCACCTACTTCCACAGTTTACTTCAAGCAATTGTCGATTGGGTGCATTCCCTTCCTCACCGACCAGAAGTGATGCCATACCCGAGGAACTCAACCCATCATTCTTTTTCTCTGTTTTTACAGAGGCTAAACTCATTAGATCCTGGTTTGGACCTTATGTGCTATTGGGATTCTATCAATAAATGGCAGTGATGAATTTTCTAGGCCAACAGGAGGGAGATTTTGTAGATTGTATTTTTTTTTTTCCTTCTGTGTTAAGCAAAGGCTTTGCCTTGAGTCTAGAACTGAAATGTCCAAAGTTTAAAAGGCAGAGCTCCTGAGCAGGAAAAAAATAAACTCTCTGAAACTATACTGCTTGAGGGCAGAGACACTTTAATCTCCCCTGACCAGGTTGTGACCTTCACCTCCAGTAGCTGTATAGTGAACTGGCAGATTGGGTTACCTGTCACACAGCTTTCATCAAACACCCACTAAACACATTCTTACCTCTGTTTCTGTATTCTCTTCTCTGATTTTGATGTCATTAACAACAAAAATAAAGGGCTTACCCTTTAGACTGTATTAGCTTGGGACACCACCATAGGAATTATGAGGCTCTAATTTATTTCCCAATGTTATTACAGACTCAGGTCGTGCTTTTGCATAAGACTTTTACATCCCAATTCTCTGTAATAATTAGGCACCTAAATATTAGTGAAATGTCAAAAAGCTTCAAAAGACCTAGGGCTTTAACTCTCATATGCCTCAGCTCACTCTTATATGTCTGCAACTTTGGATAAAGAGTCTACAGTAAGAGGCAGCTGAAGGACCTCAAGTACGTGTTGCATTTGAACTCTGGTTTGGATTTTCTGTGACAAGATTTAGCCTTATCTATTCCTAACACCCAGGATATCCTTACATTATCTCCTCTTTCCTTCGTAAATTTAGAGCAACCATTAGTAATTTCCAATAGTCATAATGGATTTAATACGATAATGGCTTGCCCTAATCAAATAAAATCTACACAGGGGGAATCTTTCAAAGGCTGAGAAGCCAAAATGGGATTTATTTTGTTCTGATAGATTAAAAAAAGGGTGCCAGCAAAAGAGATAATGAAGCCCCTGTCTGCAGAGAGATTAAATTAACTTAATGGACATGCAAACTAAATATGCAGATATACTTGCACTCCTTCCTGTAATGTGGAAAACTGATGATCTTGGAAACTATCCTATCACTTGGAGCAGATAACAAACAGCAGAACTGTTGTGATGCGGAGTGCAGCTGCAGGCTTCTTTATGAGATTTTACTTTGCCTAAAAACTCACTATGGAAGACTAGTTTCAGTGCAGAACTAGTGTAGTGGAAGACAATAAACATTCACAGTTTACCTTTTATGGTTTATGCTTTGGCTTTTAATGCTGTAATACCAGACATTAGATTAAATGAGGTACTGGACAGAAGAGGGAAATGGGTTAAGTATTTAGATAGGCAAGGGAACAGTGCAGAATCTCATTTAGTAAGAAGTGAATTACCATTATCATTAATAATGTATGCCCAGGCATTAACATAATGTTCTGTTATTTACCTGCACCACTCATTGTGAAAATTACTTCAGAAGTCATCCCTGATTTTCTTCACTTGTCCAAGCACACACTGTGCTTTGTCATGACTCAGATCCTTTTCTCCAGAATTTTCTTTAAAGATTTTGCTTTGTAAAACAAGAAACCTGCCACCATTTGTGTAAATAAATTTTTTAGTTTGCATATAGATATGTTTATTCAAAAAGAAATGAAGGAAGGGTGAGGAGAATATAATGAAGTGAAACAAAACTACAGGTCACATTACCAAGACATTTTCAGAGACCTTGAGAAATCAGAAATTATTTGTTGGTATCTTTATATCTTAAAAAAAAAAAAAAGTAAAAAGTGCCACCTAAACACTTTAGACTCACCTTTGCATTATTATATTTTATATTATTAAAGTAGTCCTTTTAGAAAACAAATAAAGTTAGTAATCCACATACCTAAGGTCACAGATGATGAGTCTTCTGCCAAGGTATTTTTGTACCCGTTCAGGAAGAAGCTGAGTACATGCTCATTCTGAAAGAAAATAAAAATATTTTAAGGAATATAACATCTTGTGTTCTGTTCCTTAAATTACTCCCCTCTGAGCAGATTGCTGATAGGCTTCTAATGTGTATATCTGAGTTAAAGAGAAGCCTTTCCCCTATGGTCATGGGCAAGGATCACGAGGAAGTGTTTCTACACAGGCACTGGGAAGACACTGGTGGCTCAGGGATGCTGCCTTGGTGTCTACCTGGCCCCTTTCTATCAACACATTTCCAACCAGCACTGTGACACATGGCCATAGATTTGCATTCTTGCTTCATCTCCAGTGTCTCGAGATATGTATTAGCAGCTGCAACTACTTTTACAGAGCAGCCCATCTGTGAAGCAAATGCAGGAGAACATCTTTACTGTGCATTGTGTAGTCAGCATGAAATTTGCCCTTGGCACAGGAATGACCCCAAGCATCTGACCTAATGTGTGCCTCCCTGAGGCTTAGATGTTGTGCATACATCCCTCTCATGGCAGCTTAATGGACACTCACACTGAAAAGCTCCGTACAGAGTTAACTCCTACCAGAAACCAACAGGGAGTGAAAGGGATGATCATATTTTGTTATCCTGTTTAAAAAAGTAATCCACCTTATGTACTGCACTATAACTTTTATTTTTATGTACTGACCTGTACTGCTCTAGTGAACATATATAACAGGTAGTTATATACAGCTATAGAAAATTAAAACAATAAAACAAATCCACAGATCTTAGTATTGTGCAAGGCAATAAAAATGTGAATTCTAAAATGGACTCTTATGATTCTGACTCAAAAATGGACAGTAATTGCATTTACTAGCTTTTTCATAAAGCTGTATTTCATAATGGCCACTCTTTAAGATGGTTTGAATTGTTACATTTGCACTGACATTACTTGGACTGACACTGTAATGAATGGTTAGAACAAGAGACTTTCAGATTCTAGCATTAAAGTGTCACCATTCTTTTTTCTAAGCCATAGAAAATAATGTGTCTCTTATCAGCAAGATGTACTTCATGTAGCATTTGTCTTGTTTCAATTTGACAAGGTGTGGCATGATTTGTGCAAAGAAAAAAAAAAAAGGGAGAGTTTAGTGACAAACAAAGCTCGTGAGGAGTTAACGTGGTTGCAGCAGACAGAGGAACAAGATACATATGTTCGGCAGAGAGATAAGATTTAGCAATATGGATTTTAGTAGCTGCCTTTTATTTTTCATTCTACTGTTTGGATTTTTTCCTCCCACACAGATATTTTCTTTTGAAGAAAAAAACAGGGGGAAAGAAAAGAAGGAAAAAGAATAAACCAACAGAACTGCTTTCCTTGACAAATCCTTAAGCTGTTAGTAGTGGACTGCAAATATACTTGTCTCTTCTGAGCATGACTAATTATTCTCTCAACTCGTGAAGGTAGCTTTCAAGGGAAAGCCCATACACCTCCTTCAGCTTCCAGTAAATTTAAACAGCTGAGTTATTCCCTGTGGGACCTCCATGTGCTTTTTTTAGCAGAAGTCCCAAGTGTAGGAAAGCTCAGGGGTTAAAAGAGTGTATTTTTGGCAGCTCAGTTTATCTGACAGCATGAAAATAAGCAGAGAAACTTAAGTAGTCCTTCGAGTTCAAAGATCTTGGAGAAATAGGCAGGAGGTGGAAGGAAGGAAGGATACACTAACTGACTTGAAAGAGAAATAAAAAATTCTACACTGAGCAACCTGGTGTTCTGCTTCCTCTCCACATACTCTTTCAGCAATAAATGGAAATATATGAATAAGAGAGGTTTGGAAACAGGAGGTGCAAAGATTGTTTCAGATGATAGTTCCAAATTCTCATTTCTAAAGGAGACAATGCTGGAAAAAAAGACACCTGGCTAAAGTACAGAAGTGGAATTCATGCACATCTTACATCAGGCATGAGCACAACAGGCACGTACACTGCTGCTGCCACAGCATTGATTTCAAAACTTTCTCTGTTGGTGTGCCCATTGTACTCAACAGGTATTGAAGCACCTGGGGAAGCAGCAAAGTGAATGTTGTCAGATGGAATGCAAAACTGTAACTGAGAAGGTCACATATAGAAGTCTATCCAGGGCAAGGTGCTTCAAAATCAATGGAGGAAATCTCTTACATGTTTATGGCTATAAGCATTTTGCACACTGCTACTCTTAAGACAATTTTTCCCTGAACTGTGCTAATCTGCCTGGTTGCAGGAGTCCACTGTTTAGATTTCTACAAGCAAAGCGTGTAAGTGTCTCCTTAAATTCACCCTTTGTATGCAGACCACCAAAGAACATGCTGAACTTTCAAGTGATTCCTAAATCAATGGGACTTCAATCAACTGGACCCCTGTCAATCAGACTGAAGTGTCTCCTCAGAGTTAAGCATGCATCTAATTACACTGTCACATAGAAACAGGCACATCAAAGTTTTGAACATGTGTATGATCAAAAGCACACTGTATTTAGGTGGGTAGAGTCTTAGAGATCCTGTGACAGTCTTGTCATTCCCTAAAATTCTCTAAAATACTGCCCATTTAAGGCTTTTTAGGAAAGCCTCCTATCATTTGTCTAATCATTCTTGCATAATAACAGAACAATCTTTAATAGGTATTTTGATATTTTTCCAGGTCAGTCAATGACATCAGCCTACTGGGGAGCAGCCAGGTATATATGGGTGCATTAGCGTTGGTCTGGCTGGAACTCATGCATGACATTTTTTTCAGTAAATTCCACCTTCACTTGCACTAGGATACAACTGAAGTAAGCAATTTCAGTGGCATCGGGGGAGCTGGGACAGCCCTGCACCGCTGTAGCAGGGTAGAATTTGTCAGATGCTCTCCATCAGAGATTAACTAGAAAAGCACTCTGCTGTTAGTGAAACACAGCCAGATTTCATGCCAGATTTAATTTTGTTAGAAAGAAAAGCAGCCACCCCTTTGCTTTCAGCTTTCTTTTCAGCAGTTAGAATAGATTCGGGGTCAGAGAACACCCATGCACCTGTTATACTTCAACAGGATGGAGAACCAGCAGGAAAGAAAGAAACCAGAAGAAAAAATGACCTTGCTGCAGTTCTCATAACTTCAGGAGAGGACAGCAGAAAAGAGAGGGCTTTGAACCCTCCACATTTTGGCTCTGCTGGATACCTTGCTGCAGAAGTATGGCAGTGTTTAAGGGACCCAGATACCCTGCATGCACTTTGTACCACTGCGGGAGCTTTTTTCTCAGCTCTGCAAATCCCAAGTGGCACCAGTGAATAAAGTACGAATGAAATATGGGAAGCTCTTCTCAAACTTGATTACTTTTATAGTACAAAACATTAGTCACTCTAGAACAATGCTGTAGTCCTGGTTTTCACTGTATGCTTGAAAATGAGTGAATGTAATTTACAATCATTTCCATTTACATTCTCATTGAAGCCCTTTTACACAGCCTGTAAGTCACCACAAAGCTGTTTACAGAACCTACCCATAGCTGATACAGCGTCACCATTTGCTTACCTGCTTGTACTAGGTTTACCTTTGGCCTGATAGTCCTCAGTTAATTAGGATACTTGGAAAAATTTTATAGAGTGAAGTCCCAATATGCCTAATTTCTTTATATGGATTAGCCTACTGTGCACCTGCACTTACTGTTACGTTTCCCAACTCCCTGTCGTCACCTTGATAAACAAACCCCCTCAAACATCCAAGCCCACTGAACTTGTACACAAAACCAACCTATGTAAAAGATGTGGGAAAAAGAACATGTTTATTTAAGGCTATGTAGTTTTGCAAGATCAGCATCTACATCTAGTGTCTGAGCTGTTATCAGTAAAAATATCCACAAATTAAATGCCACTTCTTTTAAATAAGAGGGGAAGATTTCCTATAGAATGTTACTAGCTGGCCGATGGTACCAAATGCACACAGTTGCTATATAAAACATTGCTTTAGATACAGTTTTAGATTTTTCACTTGTAATGTGTAAGCCAGGTGCAAGTTGTCTCTTCAAGATAAGCATAAAGACATGCAGCTTTGTGAATGCTGCTGTTTGACACCAGGGCCAAGAGCAGACTGAATTAATGGAGCCTTACCTTGCTTTTGTGTCCCCAGGGAGTGTAAAAACCTCCTACAATACAGCAGTAAAATGACAAGCCACTAAGGCAGCCATAATTTATATGATATGTTATGAGATTCGGGCTGTGGTCTCCATTCAGCCCATCACTCGGAGCTAAGAGTGAAATAAGAAAAATGTAAAAGTAGTCAGCAGCATCTGCCTTTTGTCAAAGGCTTGATTTATACTTTGATAATGTATATTTTTGTCCTTCTCCATGTTACCAACCTTCAGTGTGTTGTTTTGGATGCTTCACCTCTTATTGGTGGCAACACTTGGTTATTTTGCCATTTAATGAAGCAAAATTCCAGGAATCTAAACATTGTCGACTGTGTTGCCTTGCTGATTTAGAAAAGCCAGGCATTTCAACACACACAGCTGATAAGCCAGTCAGCAATGGCACAACTGGCACAAACCTAAATATTCTTTCAGTGTGATCTCGTATAATACCACTGGTTTGGGAGGAGTAGGATGAAACTAAAAAAGGTGCTGAAATGTTTTTGATCCTGTCCTAAATGACTCAGTATGACAATGAAGGTGCAACAACTTTTGCATTTTAGAGACTGATGTAATGAAGGTAGCTTTTTGTTCAAACATATATAGTCTGGTGGTCTAGTTATTTCTAACCTGGCGTTCACCTGAATTTAGAAAAAGCTCTCCTATTCTAGGCAAGTCTTGTTGCCTAGAACAAATGTCTAAGAGGAAGTCAATGAATGAGGCTTATGCTCAAAGAAAACCACCATTTTAAAAACCTGCTGTGAATATGGACAGGCATGAGCATGTGTAAGCATTTAAACTGGCCCAACAGCAAATATCTCCATCAGATGATATTTCTGCATTTATTGGATCTGATACTAAAATTCAGAGATAGAGAAAGGCGGCTTGAAGCTTCTATTCTTCAAAGAAGAGTTTAAAGAAACTTTTAATTCCATTTGAGCTATAATGCAAAGGAGAAGGCAGCTATTTTCCACCTCTGCTGCTTCATTCAAACCATTTAGTAGAAAAGACCAGTGACATTCTGACCTACTGTTAATTATAACACAATTTTCATAATCAGAACTTAGTCTGGACTAAAAAGCATGCACTTAAGGCATGACTGAGGAAGGAATTTGGATATAATCCAATTTTTCTTTATTTCTAGGATTCTTTAATTGCTTGGTAGAACCAAGCCTGTATTCAGTCCTGTGTCGACTGGCCTAAAATTTTCAGAGCTGAAAACAGTGTCTAGTCAATCAGGGTAATGTATGTACAGTGATAGTAAGGTTATTTTATAACAAAATAAAACCTCTACTCTCCTTCTCAGACAAACTCTTGTATAACACATGGAGACAATGCAGCTACATAGAGGTACAATTGAGAAGAAAAAAATGAGTGTCAAAAAAGTAAAAGGAACCCTGTTCTACAGGCATCAGGTCTTACAAGATTTCTCCACAAATTTCTTCATTAATTATTTATTTCTACATAGTTTTACTATTTCATAGGAATGACAGTTTGGTAATACTTGAGGAAAGACAACTCACTAAATGGTTTTGGTCAGGCTCCTTATGAATTTCAGAAAAAGGGTAAATATGACTGCAAAGTTGTCCAAGGCACAAAGAGAGACAAAAATCACTGTATTTATTTTTATCAAGAAAGCTTCCTAGCTTGGCTTTCTGCTCAGACTAAAACCAAGACAACATCATGACACTTTTAGAATAGTCATACCAAAGGGAAAAGTAAAAAAGAAATCTTCAAAGATTACAAAGGGAATTACCCACTGGTATCTTTGTTCTAAGTGGGTCAGAACACGTCAGTATTTTCTAAATTTCTCACATCTCCCAGCAGGAGAAGCAAACTGAAGTAAAAATAATGATTCAGTGTTTATAGAGTATCAATAACTTTAAATGTTATCATCTAGAATTGCAGGTTAGCTGCATGGTGGCAAGCAAGATGAATTCCTGCATGCAATAGCACTTTAGAGATGGAAACCATCTGCTCATTACTTTATTATTGTGCCCTCCAAGTCCAGCACATCAGTAGCTGTGCAGCCCTCTTGGGTACAAAACTGTTTTCACAGAATCATAGCAAGGTTTAGGTTGGAAAAGACATTTAAGATCTTTGAGTCCAACCACCAGCCTAAAACTGCCAAGTCCACCACTAAACTGTGTCCCTAAGTACCCGTCCTTTGAATACTGCCAGGGACAGTGACTCAAGCATCCTGATGGCTTTCTTCTCATGGTTCAGCCCTATAGGCTGTACCAGACTGAAATGTTTTCCAGCAACTGTATGGTCCAACATATCTGAATATCCCCACTGGGCTGGTAAAGAGCCAAGCTACAGCATGTCCCCAAGCAGATCTGTCCACAGTTCCCTCTGAATACTCTATTTTTGGTTGTGTCCCAGCAGCCATGTGCTGTGAGAACTTACCCAGTTCTACATGTGCATGCTGAAGGGCCATAAAGGGAGCAGGAAAGGGATTGGGAGGCCCACTGCAAGGCAGCAGCATGCTCTGGCTGATTAGTAACCCATTCACAGACTATGGAGCATGAGGGAGAAAAGAGATTCTGCACGTGACCAGGAAATGTTCTTATTACTATCCTAGGGCTTTAAGGAGTCTAATTTTTCAACCATAGATTAGGATTCTACACAGCAGTGCTTGGCCCAAATTGAAAATCCATGTACCTTATAGAAGCCCAGAGCACAGCAGAAGATAGAGAGCTCTTCATTTCTAGGTCACTGGCTTATATCAGTTTTTCTTCAGCTGTGACCAAAAGGCACTAATGTAAAATAAACCTATGGCCTTAACGTGAGTGACAGAAATTGCACAACAATTAACCCCAACTCGTGCAGTTTATTGGGCAAGGTCAGTAAGGGAGTCGAGCATCCTAGTCAGCTGTCCTTACCACATTAAATATAACTCTGTGAGACAGATATTATCTATCTTCTTTGGAAATCTCAGTTTCAACTCAGGGCGCAGAATTTATATCCACATTAATACAAAAATTCCCATTTGTTTTACATAAGGACAATTTCCTCCCTAATCTCACAGCTGCACAGTCACAGCTGGGAAAATTATATATGTAGGCAGCAAACATTTTTCTCCTCCTGTAAGATGTTTGAAATGTTGGAGAAAAAATCATCTCCTCATACCCTCTTTTGGCATCCTAGACTGTCAGCACTATTAAACCAAACTAGTTGCCCCAGTTTGTGCTATGGCCCTAAGGGCACAGGCCATGACATGTCTCACCTGGTCAAGGCTCAAGTGCTGCTAGAGAATGTGTCAACAGTGGAACAGCAGGGTCAGCACATGAGCTTGAGCCTTGGCTGCCTTGAATTTACTAGCCTCTACATAAGCCCAGGATCTAACATGAAACATCGTTTTTTCATGCCTGTCTGACAGCTTTCCTGACAACTGGTCGCTGCAAGAGGCTCCTTTCTTTCAGACCCTGGTGTCACTATCAGTAATTGAGCATTCAGCTTTTGAAGTGAGTCAGTGTAATGATTCCACATCCTCCTGGGGTGCATGGGGCCTGTTATTTGCTCTTGGCCCTGGCTTTTACAATACTGAGGGGCATAAGGCTTTGTCCTGGGCCAGACAATGAAAGAGCCATTGTTTGTTACCATCTCAAATTTTGGTTTTGAAACAGGAGGAGAATATGAAATCTCAGAAAATAGTAATGAACCAAAACGAGGAATCATCAATTTTAACGTATACAATGTATCGTGCTGATATAATATTGAAACATTCTAATTTTGTTCCTATGTTTGCAGAACAAATTCTTCTACATGTTAACGAAATTTTGAAACAAAGGGTTTTTCTGGGCTGAAAGAATAGAACTTGTCTTTTTAAAAACTGTCAGAATCAGACTTTTCAATATTTCAAAACTTATTCCTTTTTTAGAGATTACATTCCTCAGAACCTAGTCCTTACTGTCAAAAATTCAGTGAATCACTACTACTGGATGGCAGCAAAGGAAGAGAAGTTTTTTGGAAAAATGCCCTGCCAGGCCTAATAAAGTATTTTTCAGTCATTCTTGTCTTTGTTTTAAGTTCTGATGAATGCTACAATGGCTCCACGTCAAACCAGCTGCATTAGAAGATGTGTCATTTATGTAATTATTTTTTTCAAATGTAAAGCTTCCTGAATCTTCTTGTACAATGCTACTAAAAGTCATATGCAAATAAAATAAACACTGGAAGTGCTCACATTAGCCAATTTCCTGGATCCACTTAATAGCTGCTTCAGATAGAGATTCAAATCCTTCACTCTTTTATGTTCAAGGTATGTAGAAGACAAATTCCATGAGTGGGGAAACCTGCAACATAAGAATGTCCGTTAAGTATAAATCTTGTACTGTATTTGCTAAAAATATTTCCAGTTCTACTTAACAGAAGAAAGTTAACACTTTCTAAGAGGTTTTGCAGGTAGGGA
>NW_008606536.1:70413-79922 GCF_000691845.1 Merops nubicus
TGGTATGCATCCAGAGGATTGCTTACTGACTGACTCCAGTTCTTCTAATAATTTGCTGATATTCTGTTTCACGCTGCACCTCTTTTTCTTTCTAAATCATTAATTAAAAATCAACCAAACAAACCAACCAAAAACCCTAAAAGGCACTTATTTGAATTTTATGGTACCTAAATACCTCTAAAAAACCAGATCCTTTATGATTCCAGGAAAACAATGCCCTCCTTGTTTCTTGCACTGTGCACAACACAACAGATCTCTGATGTTAGAGATCCGTCCAGGGTTCATGCTATACAACCCCTTACCATGGAATACTGAATACCAAAGCCTTTCAGCAACAACGTGACATTTCATTAATATAGAATTGCTTGCTTTTTTACCTCAGCTATTTACAGTGTGGGTAAGTTTTTCAGAGCAGGTCCTTGATCCCATATGCAGTTTTGGGTGCTAGTATAATAAAAGTAATATAGGAAAACAAATGACCATCAGAATAACAAAAGCAATTCCAACTAAAGCAATAAGAATACTAATGCCCTTGCTCAATTTTTATTAAGATTAATTTAATTTCAGCTTAGTAAAACCCACATATACATAGAATTGTCTCATGTAAATTTCTAAATGCTTTGGTAACTGAAAATGTCAAAAACCTCACATTTTTTTTTACTTGGATCATCTTTGAATTTTAGCAACAATGGACATGAGATTGGTCAAAAGTTTAGATTTTTAACAGTACACATAATCAATTTTTATTAACCTTGCCCTGTCAAAGGCTGTTTCTCTCTTAGGTTGAACAAGCATTAGAAAAGCTGTCTGTGCTGAGTTGTGTGTAATGGGTTTTGTGATATGGATTGCTTTCACAACTAATATGCTTTATGCCCTCTAATCTATGGGATATAGAAAAGTAGAAGTTATGACCTGGTTGCATTTCATGTTACACCACCACTGTAAATAGTTAACCATGCCTTGTTCCCAAACCTGTTTTTTTCCTGGTACAAATTTTTTTATCCACTAGATCTCAAGAGATATCTGAAGGCTCCAGACAAATGACTAAAGAGCCATCTAGCAGTGCAATACACTGAACAGAGACACTTGGCCAGACTTTTGAAAGGCAGCAGTGTAATAATGTGAGGAAGAACTCAGCACTAGTATAAATTAGTCTGCAATTAAAACAGCATGGGGCCAGGATGATAGCAGCATATTGTATGTGTGCTTGACCTTTTGATTATTTTTGCCTATAGCACTAAAAGATCAGGGCTCAGTTAAGTGCTGTACAAATGAACAGTAAGAAGTGATTCTTGTCTCATGGAATTACAGTGGCAAGACACATAACAAGGTGAGGGAAGCGTTATGACCCAGGATCATGACATCTATGAGCTGACCAGATAGAAGTAGATAAAAATAGAACCCAGGTCATTTGACACACACAGATAGCCTGTGAATGTTCTGGGTTCCTCTGTGGCACAAAAAGGACTGCTCTCAAGAGATGGTAGGCAGGATCTGTTTGGAAGCAGCTTTAAATTAATTAGACTGTATAACACAGAGAGAGGACTCTGGCTGTAAAATGCAGGCCTTGAGAAGATGCATCCCAAGCACAGTGGCCAAACGGAAGACAAGAGAAACTACTGATTGATAGCATCAATAACTCTGCTGCACTGAAGGACAATATGAACCTTGTACTGAACACTTCTTTAAAAGTGCTTTTCACTTTCATGCTTTTGCTGAATTGCTCTATGGCTGAGTCTGACTTTGCACTTTTTAAGCACAATTGTGTTAGAAAAGGTTAACTTCCCAAGCTGATTTTGAGCTTTGTGTCTACTTTAAGTAGATCAGAAAAATATAAACTTAACCACACACAGACATCCTGGAAAGCAGATTCCATTTCTTACTAACTAGCTTGAAGAACATCCTGTGTATAAATTATGTCACTTAATTATTTTTTTTTTTTTTTTTTTTTTGTGGTGAAAAGATTTTTGGCCTTTTAAAAAACAACAATTGAAACGATTAATACTCTGAAACCAAATAAGAGGGTAGGTGCTAGAGTACAAGGCTTGCTTGGGGCAGCTGTGCTCTGACTTATAAACATGGGCAGAATGTCTACATGTAAACAGCAAAATTTCAGATGCTGAAAACGTCAAGCTTTTGTCATTAGTTTCTTGTGATATAGTCAGTATTTAGCACTTGTATGAAGTAGATTCCTACTGCATTATTTCTTCCCTACAAGATATGAATATATACAGTTTCATGAATCAATACAGATCAGTAACCAAGTCTTTCCTGTTAACAGTTCCAATTATTCTAGTAATATTAGGCATTTTACTTTTAAAAGATAGGTTTTCAAACTGGTTTTGTAGTTATGTTATGGAATAAGGCTTTTTCTCCTGCTTTGAAGCCTCGGGCACCAGCCAGAGCTGGAGCTTTGTAACACACAGGTAGACTAATGGTCTGATATAGGGTGGCAATTTCAGTGACAACTTTCTATGAAGAAATAATTAGGTTTTTATTATTAGAATAAAATCTGGAATACACAAAAAGCCCCATACTGATAAAACCCAAAACTTTAGCATTAAAGAACATACATACAAAGAAACATCATAAAATGAATTACTTTAACACAGTCTTGGGGAAAGATCATACAGTGACAGGTTACTGCTGGGACTGAATTATGACAACAAAGCTCTGGAGCTCTTAGACACACAGCCTCAGTATAGCCGGATTAACCCTCTGTGAGTTCTGGAACTCTCTTTTGCAGTGAAAGTGTTGTGAGGGATTTTATTAAAGGTAGATTTATCTGAAATAATGGCTAATACTAGTTCTGAAATTCACTACAGGGTTTCTGAATTCTATGTGTTTCTAAAAAGTAATATATTCTCCTTCAAAGGGTTGTGCTCACCACAGGAAAAAAAAACAAAACCATAAATAGCTACATGTTAAACATTATATTTTACAATCTAATAGTCAGCCTGCAAGTATCTCCAAATCAAAACCATGATTCAAACACTCTCAGTGTTCAGTGAAAATCTGATTCTCACCAGCTGCTGCAAACCAGTCCATGTGAGCCAGTCATTATGAGTCAAACTGGATTCAGTTAAAATCCCCCCAGGTAGGAGAAAGGTTCTCTAGAATTAACTAACATAAAGGTGTTTAATGGAATGCCTCTCACAAGCTTGGGGGAATATCAAATTTGGATCTGGAATTAATGAGCTTCATTTTTTAAGTCAAACTTGTTTGTGGCTCTTTATTTCTGTCAAACCTCAAAGACCTTTCTATTTTTCAAGCATACCACTTGAATCTCAGCCTGGCTCAAGTAAACAGCTCATCTTTTTTTTTTGGCCAGCTTTGTGCTTTACTGCAGATTGAGCTTGGAAAGGGGCTTGTATCAGGTGAGTCAGGATGACTGTTTAAGAGATGAGTACTTAGTTAATGCTGTGTATGGTATAGTGAATATGATATTATTCTCTCTACTTGAGAGAGTCCAGTGAAGGGTTATGAGGATGACTGGGGGACTGGAATGCCTGCAGTATGAGGAGAGGCTGAGAGACCTGGGGCTGTTTAGTCTGGAGAAGAGAAGACTTAGGAGGGATCTAATTAATGTGTATAAATATATGCAGGCTGGGTGTCAGGAAGGAAGGGGCAATCTCTTCTCACTTGTACCCTGTGATAGGACACGGGGCAATGGACACAAACTGGAGCACAGGAAGTTCCACCTCAACATGAGGAAGCACTTCTTTACTGTAAGGGTTCCAGAGCACTGGAACAGGCTCCCCAGGGAGGTTGTGGAGTCTCCTTCCTTGGAGACTTTTCAGACCCGTCTGGATGCGTTCCTGTGTGACCTGCCCTAGCCTAGATGGTCCTGCTCTGGCAAGGAGGTTGGACTTGAGGATCTCCAGAGGTCCCTTCCAACCTCTAACATTCTGTGATTCTGTGACATTTGTAGAATACATAACACCACTTGTATTACCAAATCCATGGACAATCATTAAATAAGGTGAAGCTGTTTTACATAAGACAGAAATAAACTGTGGGACTCACTGTCCCAGGAAACGGTGAAGATATAAGATTTGGAATACAAAAATCAGGAAAAGACATGCACATGGATAAAAAGTAATTTTCAGAATTATTGCAACTAATAATAGTGTATTTATCAAGATAAGACACATTAAACTGAAATAATGTGAGGCACAAAGTATTGGGTTTTAGGGCTAGGACAGTACATTGGATTACAGCATATTTCTTAGCTGGGGAGTATGTGCAACTTTTTGTAAAAAGGTTGATCACACCTGCCAATGTCAGAGATTGGCTTGTTTCAGTTCTGACCCTTTGTGAGCATTTCTACATTGTTTTAATATATGGATTTTTCTATGAGTTTGTATCAGCATCATGCAGAAAATAAAACCTATTAAAGGCCTTACTGTGCCTTTAAATGAAGTCAACACCACTTACCCTTTTATTTCAGGAATAGCTGTGTCAAGCCCAAGCTGTTCCCCCCCTCTCCTCCCATTAAAAAGGAACAATAAAATAGATAAAAGTTAGGCTGCCACAATGCTCTATGATTCAGTTTCTTCTAGGGCTGCATAGAAGGCTTGTCAGAATATGTTGCATTGCCTTTGTGTTTCCAAAAATATGTCTGCCGTACATTTTCTCACATTTTTGTCTGTGCACAGAAAGAACCATTTAACAGCAGAATAATATTCACTAATACACTGTCTTACTCTGGGAGGGCATGTGATGGAAATTGCTTCTGGAGATGGCTGTGGAGTTTTGCGAACTGGTCAAACGACTTTTCCACAAAAGAGACCACATTGCAGGTTTGCACCACCTGGACTAGATACAGCTGTATTGGGGAAAAGGAAAAGGCAGAAAAGAGAAATTATCAGAGAGACACATTAAAAAAAATGTACAAGAGAAAATACAGGGTGATTTGAACAAAGAAAATCCTTTCTTTAATGCAGTGCCAAGTGCCAGTGAATTCAGTTTGTAATTTATAGTTTTTGCTGCACAGAAAGAGAAATTTGCTGGATAGCACACAACTCAAACACTGAAAGATCACTGCAGTGTGTGAAAACCAATAATGCACCATTAAAGCACCATATAACAGCCTCGGATTTCTATTAGGCTTCCTAATTCTGTGCCATGCTTTCCGTCTGGATGCTTTAATTAGCTCTTGATTTATTTTTCATTATAGGATATGAACTGTTCTTCTTAATGGCTCCCTGCTAATAGCTGTCTGCCTGGTGTTCTTTCTCTCGGGTAGCTCAATGCTTATGGCACTGCTGATCATCCTGTGATCCTCTTAATCTGGCACAAGCACATCTCCTGTATAGCAGGAGGGACAGTATTTGAGCTCACAGAAGAGTCATTGAAGTTCAAGGGAAATGAGGGCAAGCAAAGAACCTAATACATACAGAGTTAGGCTTTTTGTTGAAACCCAAAATGGTGGCTCTTGCAATTGACTTGTCTGCATCCAGCATCATCCATTCTTGGGGGACAGTCTCTGGAGCTGGAGGCTTTGCAGGGCCTGCCACTGACATCTGTACAAGTGTGTGGATCAAGTTATTGAGTTTAACAGGAAAGCACTCCAAACTTTCCTTTACTTTCCTGAAAAACAAACAAACAGAAGAGGCACTATTTATGTATCTGTTTTGTTTCCATTTATCAATCCTTGGTTTCATGGATGCAAGAACCAAAAAAGTCCCAGATCCTGAAACCTGCCTCACACAGCCATGTACCCACACACACATCAGTCACTGCTATCTACAACAACACAGCACATCCAGCCCCAAGCTCCACTGCCTAAAGAGCTCCACTGCCTAAAGAGTGCTTTTGCCACGGCCAGTCTCCATGGCTTACGTTGGGGTAGTTATTCTTCACGAGCTGGATGCCACTAACCTTCTTTGAGATGCCAGAGACAGAACATTTCCATGTATATTTTGAGGAATTTCAGGGTAGGACAACATGCACTCCCTTCAACAGGTAGAACACAGTGCCCTAGCACTTTCTTTTTGGTTATATTAACCTCAAAGAAACTAATGTGTTTGTGCAAGGCTCTTGTATCCGGTTCACGATTCGGCTGCGCATGATGTGTTGCTAAATCCTATACCTAATTCTTAAAAGCTCTATCCCTGTGGAGACGATTAAGATTTAAAAAAAGAAAAAAAAAAAGAGATATTTTCTCACTCTGCTCCTTCCCATCTCATGCTTGTACAAAGGTAGCCAGAACACACTTCCAATTTCCTAGAGTTTTAAGATCCTTCATCAGAAAAGACACAATAGATAAAAAACATAACTAGATATGCATGCAGACATGTACTGCAAATGTGTTTTAACATCAAAGTGAAATCAGCTTGAGAAATAATACTGCAAGATAATCACTGGTCTTTGAAGAGTGAGATGCAGTACTCACCAGAAAACACTTGCCCTCTTGAATTCAATTGCTGGTTAAGATCTACTTAACTTATGATTTTTATTTATTTATTTATTTATTTAAATATTTCCCTGATTATTTCTACAGCTCCCTGAAGATATTCTAGATAGGCTCTGATGTTATAGAACAACAATTCATTAGTTTCAGGCCATATGGCTGCAAACCTCAACCAAGTAGTCAGCTTTTTTGGTGGGTTGTTTGCTTTTTTTCTTCTGGTTTGGGACTACATCCGACTAGGTTAAAAGGGCTGACAACACCCTTCATCATCCTCTGTTCAAAGCTACGCAAATGCTTCACGTGTCATTTTAAATTAAATTCTTATTCATAGGTTTCTGTGTGTGGTTTGGATTACATACTACGATGATTGAAGCCAACTCCATTCATTGCATTACCCTAATTTTCATGTTCTCAGACATTCTGGCTAAAGTCTGTTGCTTCATAGTTGCAAACATACTGAAAAGAACATTCCACCTGCAGATAGATCCTTGTCTCATCCCTCTACCCCTGCAATGAAATTTCATTCAAAATCCTGTGTGAATTTATCATATACCAATTAGACTAAACTGAGGAAAGAAGATGTCTATGTTTTTCTTAATGTAGTATACAGAAAGGTACCTTTGAATTGATTCATTTAATTATCTTAATTATTAATTACATTCTCCAGAAACAGATACATACAGATTATTTAATAAATGACACAAATTAACACTCAAATGGAAAACAAGAAAACAAATCTCACTTCAAAACATTAGTACAGAATCAATGTGGTGCTGACTAATTAGGTTGCATCTGTGGTGAATTTTTCCTTTTTAACTCCTATGTATTTAATTTAATGCATAGTTTAAACACTTCCTAAATCAGTAAGACATGAATTAGGTAATAGAATCTGTAACTGGGCCATATTACAGCAAAGCAGTTAAAGAATCTGCAATATTACTATGAAGCATAATAACTTTGCAGCTAAAACCCATGCATTTTAATTCACATAAAGGAGGCCTCTGCTTATAAACTAGTATTAATTTGGACATCATCACTATGCAGAGCAGCTGATACCAGAATACCAACCATTTAAACAATTCTGTACTTTAATGTCTTGCTGTTCTTTCCATGGGTCCATTAAGCTTCTAAAATGCTTTTAACACCCAGATTGTCAATCACATACTTTAATCCTAAACTGAGGCTTTTGTTGTCATTGTTGCAGATTTTCCCTGTGAGTTATTTTAAATGATTACATTTAAAATAAAATAAAAACATAAGTATATGTTGTTTCCTCACTTTTTTGATAGTCTGTTTTCTCTGTATGCAGTCCTCCGTTAGAACAGAAAACATTAAGCAATCCTTATGGCATGCTATTAACAAAGAATTCAAAAGGCCTCTTTGCTCTTCTGATGACATCTCAGAGTGTGTCCTCACAGCAAGGTAGAACAATTCTGGTTACAGTTCTCTGCACTTTCTTTCAAGGGCAAACTGGCTTAAGGAAACCCTCTTTCCCACAGCCTCTCTAAAGCTGGATCCTAACTATGTATGGAGCAGGATGTACATCAAACCCCATGGGTTTTATCTTTTTTGATTTTACCTTTTTTTTTTTTCTTTCCATTTTTTTGGCATGGATTAGTTCACTGACCCAGTTTATCACATTGTGGTATCTGGTTTCCCTTTCTGCTAGCATTTTTAAAGTTTATCCCAAGGATCAGTGGTGGAATGTTCTCCTTGAACTCTAAGATGCCGATGCATCATCTTTTTTTCTACAGCTACCTTAGCCATAGGCAAAGAAGTTGGTAAGGTCATGGGTATTTCTTGCTGACATCCTGTTGCTCCCTAGGCCATTATCATCTTTGCCTAAAGCTGGCTCTGCCTTCACAAAATTGACAAAATTTCCTTAGTTACTTCAGAGCTCTGGGAAACCAAGGTGCTTAGAGAATTAATGCCTAATGGTCTATAGTTGGGAAACCTGACGTGACCTATATGAAGGGCATCAAAAGCACAAGTAGTTAAAAGCAAGCAGGAAACTTTCATTTACTAGAGTAACATTAATTGTGAATCACAATATTGTTAACACAGAGTTTTCAGGCAGAAAAAAAACCCACCTGACAATATCCATTTACCATGCAGATTGGTGTCTGACCTACTTCTCAGAAAAGGGAGTTAAATATCCAGGATTATTGAAAACTAATGACTTTCTGCTTTCCACTTGCTGAACTGACTTTGAATTTCAGATGTGGCTCAAAGTCTTTCTACAGAAATGTCAAATTGTGGTATCAGGTAAAACTGGTTGTTGGCTGCTTGTGCAAACAGAGATGGATGAAAAAATGGGCTAATGTTTTCAGGAGTGACTAGTAATAGTGCCTTGATTTTTAGGAAGCAGACATTTCTTATGGGATAGGTATTCTGAAGGCTGGTGCTTAGATCTTTTTGCCATACCAAATTTTCTTCACGGTCTTTTAAGAGCACATACTACTACTGGCTAGTTATCCAGATCTTAGTTTTGGTATATATAATAATAAATATTCACCCCAAACTTCTGAATAATTTTCTTTATCATTCTTGATGGTATTCTGATTCTCATTTCTAGGCTTGAAAATAATTTAGATTATAATAGGCAAAATTTCTTTTCATGGGATTCTCAAATGTTAATGAACATGCTGTTTCATTTGTATCCAACTTTTCCATCCACAAACTTACTTCATTTTAAAACAGATGAGGTAGTATGCCCCCAACAGCTTTTAACAGACTTTCCCAAAATATTACTGCTTTCAGAAACAAACCTTTTCTAATTTTCAGCAATATTTATTCATGAGTAGTCGGTACTCTTTTTGTGTACAGCAGTGATAACCCTTCAATTTAATACTTTATTTCCTACTGTGACAGTATACAGGTAATAATCATATTCTTCTTACCTCTTATATTGCTAGGCTTTAAATTCCAGACTTACTTTCAGACTAACTCTGATCCCATGGATCTGAGCACATGAGGTACTCTTCTGAAGTGCATCTTCCCGTCTAGTTTCCCTAACAGTCCTCCTGTGTGCCTCTCCTAGGACAGACATTCTTCTCCCCTGAGCTGGTGGTATGTGGGGCTTGTACAACAGCAG